>NC_071127.1:7745000-7980000 GCF_024256425.1 Clarias gariepinus
TGTTACTTGGATGGAGCTTGGAATGAGGCTAGGTGTGTGCGTGCGTGTGTGTGTGCGTGTGTGTGCGTGTGTGCGTGTGTGTGTGATTAATCACTCAGCTATTAAATGCCCACTGATTTAAGGTCAGGTCAGGAGGTTAGGAATAACTGCTTATACTTAGAGAGATTCTCTTTCTTTATTTTTTCACTAAGTGTGTTGCATCTCTTCTCTAAATCCCTCAGTGTTTCTGGCCTCCAGCTTAAGTACTGCTTTTTGTTATCAAAGCACTAATTTAAAGAAGAAGAAGAAAAAAAAAACACACTGCATGAAGTTCATTTAATTTTAAAAGCATGTTTCTTTTTAAATCATCTTTTTAGCTCATTTAATTTTAAAAGCATCTTTAATTATTACTGCACTGACCTACGGATACGGCTTGACTGTGAATGTTGATGTGACACAAGATCCACACCGCTTCATTAAAATGGTGGCTGCTGCAAGGAAAAAAACAAGAAGCACATCACCGGATGATGTCTGTAGAGATGACATTCATGACAGTTTTATCAGTTCTAATCCAGTGCTGTTGCATTCTCTGTTCTGATTGGACAGAAAGTTTACCCAGGAACTTGTGTAAACTCATGTGTAAGCACTGGAATTGAATTCATGGAAGGAGTCTCCAGTCTGATTGTTACGTCATAAAACCTGGTAAAAATTAGAGACCAAAAGGAAGAACGTTTACTCAAGACTGTATTAAAAATACAACAGCTGTAAATCTGCACACATCCCAGTTTCTCAGTAACAGGACAGGATGGATTGTTATTTGGAGAAAAAGAAAGGAAAAGAAACAGAGGCTGGTGCAGAAGTGACTTTATAGCTGCTGTAATGTAAGTGAAAAAGGAACTTTATGTTCAGTATTTCGAGATGTTTTCTTCGGAAGGTTCCTACTGAGTTAAGTCGATTCAACACCTTAAAAACATACTGTTATTGAAAAATCATCAACTTTGTTTAACTTTAAATCAGACTGGATTACGTCCCTCCCAATGATTAGTTTCCTACATACAGTACAAGTGTCATATTGTACAGTATGCCAGTGAATCCACTTAAGGGCAGATCTTTTCATTTTAGATAAAATAAAACATTTTTTTAAATAAATGTTTTTATTAATTTTATCTTCATTAATATTCAATTTCTTTCAAATGATTTAAATTAAAAGTGTATCCTACAACGTACCCAAACTCTTGTGTAAACTCACTTACTCACCGTCTGTATCCTGTATTCAGGGTCACATGGGGCCTGGAGCCTATCCCAGAAGGACACACACGCATACACACTATTGGCAATTTGGGAACGCCCAATTATTCTAACCTCTGGATTGTGGGAGGAAACCGGAGTACCCGGAGGAAACCCACCAAGCACGGGGAGAACATGCAAACTCCATGCACACAGAGACAGGAATCAAGCCTGGCCGGGAATCGAACCTGGACCCTGGAGGTGCAACGCGACAGTGCTAACCACTACACCATCATGCCACCTTGTGTAAATTCATGCAAATATTGAATCATTGTATTAAAGATGTTTGTTTAACATTTATGGAAGGAGTCTCCAGTCTCAGCCTTATGTAGCCGTCAGAGTGGTTATGTTTTACCGCTTCAAAAACTTCAAGAGAGAAACAATGAGAGAATGTTGAAGGAAGGTAGTTTATTCTGCAGCCTATGAAACTATGAAAACTATTCATGATTAATACATTCCTGTGATATGATTTTGGAATGCAGTTATCATGCTTCATGGTATATGTATAGTGCAGTGAGGTTAGCTCCACCCATACTTGATATTATAAAAGTGAAACCTCACAATACTTAAATCTGATTCATCATTAATAATCTCAGGCATGTGCTAATTTTTGTCTTTACAGTTTTGCACATACTGTAGAATATCCTCACCAAACTTTATGGTCCTGAACAATCTAGAGGATTTTCTACTATGGTTTATTAGAGGTATGGAGCATGCCATTTGGCGGTGCAATGGTGTATTGGTTAGCACTTGCACCACCAGCGTCTGGGTTCGATTCTCATCTCTGGTCTGTGTTTCCTCTGGGTTCTCCGGTTTCCTCCCACAGTCCAAAGACATGCAGATGAGGCTAATTGGTGTTCCCATATTGTGTGTGTGTGATCTTCATCCAGGCTATCATGCCTGGGATAGGCTCCCGGCTCCCCATGACCCTTTAAACAGGATAAAGTGATATAGATAGTGAGTGAGCACATGCCATTTAGTCCTTTATATAAATATTTGAAAAAATATTCTTGGCATGGCTTTCATGTTTTCATCCTAAATCAGCGCCGTGTGTAACTCTAATTAACTGTCACACCTGCCTATTTTCATTCCACTGCACGTCATACTACTGAATGTTTTCGCATGAATATTCTAAATGGCCTTCGAACACACCCTTGACGTAGGTTGGTTTCCACAAGGCTCTAAATGTGACGATTTTACACCGGAATGACTTTGATAACTCAGATGTCACACACACTCCCACATACACCCACACACACACACACACACACACACGGTTTCAGCCTGTGCAACTCGCGTTACTACCAGCACCCTATGTATATACACTTATATAAAAACTCTTCCTCTTATCTTGGTGCATGTTGTTTTAGGAAAAGAATCAGCACGGATTTCTTATACTGTCACAGCAGGCTAATGCTTACTATTTCTTTCATTTTATCTTTGTCTATTAAATGATTTAAGTAGTTTTAAATACTTATCAGTACTATGCAGCCAAAAAGCCAGGGAGAATAAACCATGGAGGTGGTGGACAGTCCTTAGAAACTTATGAGATTTACTTTTTATTTACACTCATTCTGTTTTAGAATATCAGCCAACATTATGGTTTTCTGCTGTTGAATTGAAAACAATGTTAAATTAAAATCTAGTACACTATGTACAGTACTGGATGATGTAAAATCCCTTGTTCCACACACCAGGGGTTAGAGAGGGACTTGGGTGCAAACCAAAATAACAAAACCCGAAAACATAATAACAAAACCAAAGACAATAAAACAAATCAGAAAACACAATTTACTCAAACCAAAAAAGGGTAGGTATAGTTCGCAAATTAAATTCTTATCGCTGATTGGATGGAACATCTGTCACTCAAGACACATATAATTCTAAAACACTGAAATGAAAACACATCTGGATGTCCGTGTGACTGCAGTACTTTATATATTATATATGTAAATATATATTATATCACTCACTCACTCATCTTCTATAGCGCTTTATTCTGTATTCAGGGTCGCAGGGACCTGGAGCCTATCCCAGGAGACTTAGGGCACGAGGCAGGGTACACCCTAGACAGGGTGCTAATCCATCACAGTGCACTTTGGAATGTGGGAGGAAAACTGGAGGAAACCCACCAAGCACGGGGAGAACATGCACTCAGAACTCAGAACAGAGACAGGATTCAAGCCTGGCTGGGAATCGAACCCAGACCCTGGAGGTGCGAGGCGACAGTGCTAACCACTACACCACCGTGCCGCCTATACATTATATACTACTTGCGAATGACATTCTTACTGCTGATTAGACCAGCAATAAGAATTTCATTTGCAAACCACACATAGGCATGTTGATTCTCACCGCGGATTCGACAAGACATCTGTCACTCAAAATACACATGATGAGACTGCAGTCACACCGACATTTAGATGTATTTTCATTTAAGGATTAATCTCAGTATTTTAGGATTATATATTACTTTGGGCAACTAAGTTGTGTTAAATGTGCTTTAAAAATTATTCTGACTTCACTTGATAGTGCTGCTTGGACTGTACGTCTCGAGGGACAGATGTCTCATCCAATCAGCGATAAGAATTTCACACGCAAACTATACCTACCGTTTCCGGTTTGACTGAATTGTCGTTGTGTTTTCTCATCTGGTATTTTGAATCTCTTACAAGAAAGTCCGCTTTAACATTCACACTATTGTGTATCCAAAGCAGTTTCTTTGATTCAGACCATCGATTGAAAATCCATTTTTGATTCTTTATTAAATACTCAGCTTCTGGATGTTGTGAGTCTTTCAGTTGCTCCCCATGTTTGAGGGTCACCACCACAGCAGGTGGTTTTGATGTGGCACAGATTATACACAGGATGCCCTTTCTGCCACAACCTGTCCCGGTAGCCTGGATAAGCTTTACAGATGAGACAAGGACACGCTTATAAAGCATTTACTTATTTCTAACATACTGTAAATTCATTGTAAATTCATGTGAATTTAGAGTTGAAGGTTGATTTAAGTCGAACCGGGACTTTCGATTGAGCAGAATAACAGAACACAGTCCTGAGAGTATAAACTCCCTTTATGTCTCTATATAATGGAAAGTTTTCTCAGGACGCTGGAGCCATGATTGGACTGCCTCCTTAACGCCAGAAACGCCGGCCTCCTGGGAACTCCTTTAGCAGTCCAAACATGTTGAAATGGCTGGGAGTGAGGTCAAGACTGTACAGACTTCTGTGATGTGCAATGATTGTGTGTAGAGTTAACACAGACAGATGTGCCTCTTCCACCTCTATTTTCAAGGATAAGGCGTTATGACTACAGTGGGCTCCGAGCCACCGCACATCATTCCAGACGTATGGCCTTCCTTAAAACGTTTGCACCATTGAAATGCTTTACTGCGGCTAATTAAAGTCTCATCACCGTCCTGTGCTCGAAGTCTTCTCTAAATGTCAGTCAGTTTTATGTCTTCATTCACCAGAAGCCCTTGTTTACCTTGAACGTCCCTCGTATTAAAGGAAATCAATGTTTAGGAACTTAAAGCTGTTAAATAATAATTCAGAATCCGCAATGAGAAGGGAAAGAAGAGCAGTGTTTGTGTTTATTGTCACTATTGGTCATCAATCCTGGGCTTTTATTTGTTAGACACATCGAGTGAAAGGATCAATGGTGGAAAAAATGTGTCACACACACACACACACACATTTATTGATTCTCTGTGCTATTTATAAACTCTAAAGTCATACAGTGACTCGACATTTATGGAAACAGCACCACAGTGACACACACACACACACACACACACCGCATGCTGAGCCCATCTGTCTGAGGAAATGAGTACAAACACTAGCACTAAAGAATCTGATTATAATACAAGAAAAAATATAAATATATTGTTCGAGATTAAAAGAAATACCTAAAAATAAAATAAAATGCACAAATCGAAATTCACTATTTTTCCCCTGTGGGCCTTGCCGTAACACATTATTCATCAATTCTCTGCCTACAAAGCTCTAATATCCTGTGCCTCCCTGAACTCATTTCCGAAATAAAAGAGAGTGGATAAGGTGGATAAGGTCCTGCAATATCCGGTTCCTCCGCCTGTGTTCTTCATCTAATGCTTCTGTGGCACGAACTCAGACTGCTTCAGGAAACATATTCGATATCTTCTCCACATAAGCATGGGAAATTGTATATACACACATGCACCTAGGATAAGCTCAAAATAATGATATCACCCCAACGACAATAATAAAATGATAATCTAATATGCCGTAATAGAGTTATGTGTTCCTTTATTATACAGCAAAAATGAAAAAACAACCACCCTCATAGAGATGCTGTAATTGGGTGTGATGATGCAATACGTTTAAGTGATTTTCTCAATTACTTACAGACACTTTGAGAAACCTCGAATGCTGGAAATGTTCTCATCCTATTTGCAGGATATTATTCGTAAATGATAATATCTAAAAATAAAATAAAAACAAGCCTAGGCCAGTTGTTTGGACAGATTGCCACGGCAACGGCATTTTAACACCAGTGAAGCAGTAATTTATGTAGCATTTAAAATATTTAACCTCGGGCGAAGCACTGTGTTTTAAAAGAGGTGATGTGGCATATTTAGACAGAAGACATGTTTATGTAAATAAGGATAAATATAATGAGGGTGTACTGTAGCTACAAACTTATTCATTGCCACATCCTCATTACAATATCATTTCGGGCATGTACACAAATCACTATAAAATTACGACACAACTAATAATAATTTGTTAGTTTTTTAGTTAATAAACTAACCAATAAATCCTTCACTTCTAGCTGATGTTATCTAGATATTTTATTACATTATTACTCGGTGGCTAAGGGAAGGCCCAGGTTCGATTCCCAGCCAGTGCCCAAAGCCCAGTCACAGGAATGCATTGCCGGTTTCAAGCCCAGGTAAAGTGGGAGGGTTGTCTCATTTTTATTGTTTTTGTCTCATATTTCTCACATTGCCCCTTATTTCCTCTCTCTGTCGAGCTACACATGTCACTCCTGAGCTGCCAGTGATCCAGACCCCTTCTCCCCCCCTGGACCTGTCTGACTCGTCCTGGTGCCTTGTTTCTGGTTGGAGATCTCGTCACATAGGGGCCGTTGTCGTTCTGCTCGGATGTGCGTGGTGACTGTTTGCAGACAGGTTCGCTCTGAGGACTTGTGACTGCAGTCGCTTGATAGTTCAGGACTGGAATTTCCTACAGTCTACCTGAGCCTCCAATAACAAACTGGACTCCATGTTAACTTAACAACATCAAGTGTTATACTGAACCTCCAGCCTCCAGACACACAGTATGATGCAGATCAATCCCTGCTTTCCGTTATCACCCAAATGAGGACGGGTTCCCTGTTGAGTCTGGTTCCTCTCAAGGTTTCCTTGTCACTATCATCCTTGGCTTGCTCACCGGGGACAATCTAAGCATTTTTGTTTAATACATATTTTCTAGCATTTCATACACACTTACTGTACTGTAAAGCTGCTTAATGACAATGACTATTGTTAAAGGCACTATACAACAAAACTTTAAATTAATTGTTTTTTTATTAAAAATTTTTGACTTTTAAATGTCATATTAAAGAACATTAAAGACAAAGACTGAAATATTGTCTTCACCTGAACGCTTTCTATCATTATTTCTAATCTCATTAATATTGATGTAACCAACTTTCTATATACTTGCCTATAATCTGATTCTTAATTCAATAATTGGTCAAAAGTTTGTCCATGTAAATCCCACCGAATGTGTGTGTTAGTGTTCATGTGCTTGTACACTTTGCGATGGTGTTCAGACAGAACATTGTGTCCCTTCTTGAAGCTTCCAGCTCATTTTGTCTGAAGCTGGCAATGTGGAGCACTCATTCAGTACGTCTGGAACAAACACAGGTCTCAGTTTACTGAGACACAGAGTGCTAGGTATACAACACGACGTGCTCAGAATGAGGTTAGAACTTTTTTTTAACCTTAAAACAGTTTAATTAGTTTAATTATCAACGTTCATATTGTACGTTCACAGTAAAGAAGTTCTCTCTCTCTCTCTCTCTCTCTCTCTCTTATTTTAAAATCACTTTCAATTTATATGAAAAGGTTCAGACAGCTTTATGCAGATCAATTGTTTTTATCCCATTTAATAGATCGGCTGCTCAGACACCGCAACCTTTACAGGAAGACACCAAGGGAAGGTTAGGTTGTAACCTTTCAGTGCCATTTCCATTACATAAGTATGGTTAAGAATATACAGCACAGAAGTATATGTATCTACAACATACAGATATGGTTTCATAATTTTGAGGAATTTGATAAAATTCTCAGCCTTTAAGAAGCTGCAAGGTGAACACTGTGTGTTTGTTAAATATTTTCTCTGTATACAAATGTTCTAACGCTCTTATTTAGCATTGCTGACATGTTAAATGCTTGGCTAATTGGAATGCAGCCACAGCACTGAAACATTATCTCATGCTCAGCTTTTCAATCCATGCCTGCTTGACTGCTTCCTGAGGATCACGTACAGAAACTTGCCACAGAAGTTCGCACTTCACTTGAGAATTGCCTTTTTAGAGCACTGTTGCCTTGCACCTCCAGGGTCTGGGCTCGATTCCCACCTCGGGTCTGTGTGCATGGAGTTTAAATGTTCTCCCCATGCTTGGTGGGCTTTCTCAGGGTTTCCTCCGAGAAAAGTCCAAAGATCCACAGTCCAAAACATGCAGATTAAGGTAAATGCCGTTCCCAAATTGCCAGTAGTGTGGGAATGAGCGTGTGTGTGTGTGCCCTATAATGAATTGGTACAGCATCCAGGGTGTACCTGACCTTGTGTCTTAAGTCTCCTGGGATACTGTAGGCTCCAGGCCCCTCATGACCTTGTAGAGAGAATAAAGTGGTATAATTAGTTCTCTCTTATCAGGCTGTGCTAACAAATATGTGGCAGGACTTTCTGGAGCCGAGGTGTCCACTCACTCTCTCGTCATTTATACCACTTTATTCCAGAGTAAGGTGTTAACACAGAGGCCAGTAGAGCTGTGAATGGCGAGATAGATGGTGAGAAAGTCTCATCCTGGGCTCAGTGTGTCTGTGTCCAGAACTCTTACATCATCTGTGTGAGTGTTTAAACAGTTTTACGAGAACCGCCGGTGCTGTTTACTTTCGAAGGCGAGTGTTGCAGCATTTACAGTTTCCATGTTCACATCACTCAGCATTCCTTCCCTTACTGGTATATTTACTTCCTATAAAAGGAAAGAGGCTTGAGGAGAGTGTAAACTCTGCCTGAACTTGTGCTGGTCTGTATTATATAACTCATATTCCAGTTATTATTAGTATACTAAAAAAGAACAATTTGGTTGCAATTCTTTAGGTTGAAGGATATGGATGCCTTACAGCTTTAGAGACATTGAAATCTTTTCCTTATTGTGACCCATCTTTAGTGTTTGTTTTCTTATTTACATTTAGGCGTTTGGCAGACGCTATTATCCAGAGCGACTTACAATTTTTTTTATCTCATTATACATCTGAGCAGTTGAGGGATAAGGGCCTTGCTCAAGAGCCCAACAGTGGCAACTTGGTGGTTGCGGGGTTTGAACCTGGGATCTTCCGAACCGTAGTCCAATGACATCACCATCACCACAAATGGATACACACATTCACAAGCTCATTCACACACTACAGGCAAGGCCAATTTGGGTAATCTGCATACAGTATCTTTCAACTGAGTGAAGAAAGCCACCAAGCATGGGGAGAACATGCAAACTCCACGTACACAGACCTGAGGTGGGAATCAAACCCAGAACCTGAAGGTTTAAGGTAACAGTTAGCACACTATGGCACACCTCCATTAATTATTAAAATAATTTACAATATAAAAAAAGTGGTAGAGAAATAAAAATGTTAATGGAATTCATTAGACTAATTTGGTGGAAAATACAAGATAAAAGAAAGATTTATATAATAGAAATTTGTTATTACATAAAGTATTTAATTGTCTGTTAATTTTTCCATCATCTATTTTACAATGATTTGCCTGTATCATTGTGTTTCACTTATTTACTCACTCTCTCATCGTCTATACCGCTTTATCCTGTATATAAGGTCACGAGGGGCCTGGGGCATGGTGTACCATTATTATTATTATTATTATTATTATTATTATTATTATTATTATTCAAATCTTCCACAACTGTACTTGCACCAATTTCACTTCTTGCTTTCATGACAAATGGTTAATTGGTTGGTGTGTATACTGTACATTATGTGTCATATATGTTTTATTACTAAAGCTACAGCTAATTAGCATCCATTATGATATTATTACAACATGCCATAACTAATAGGAGCTTACTTGTTCCACAACATTACAAACGTACAAACAACAAACATTACATTGTGTCTTTTGTATCTAATAAAAAGTTAATTGTTGGCAAATTACTGTGGTTTAACATAAATAAAACACAAAACAACTGTTTTGCGCATCTATATTTCAAATAGCTACGAGCTATCTTCTGTAGATTAACCTCATAGCTCAGCTAATTACATTGCTTTTAAAGATGATTGCCAATAGTACAGTGGAACCTCGGTATACAAATGCCCTGCATTACAATTTTTTGAATTAAGAACTAACATTTTGCAAGAAATTTGCATCAGCATACAAAGCATTTTTGGCATACAAACAAGCGAACCAGACCGAATCGAGCACCAGCTACACTCACCACCAAGCTAAACACCTGGGACTCAGCCCCTTTATGTGTCTCTATGGATCTCCTAACCGGCAGACCACAGGTAAGGATGGACAGACATATCTCAGTCTCTCTCACTCTCAGCACTGGAGCCCCCCAGGGTTGTGTTCTGAGCCCCCTGCTGTACTCATTGTACACCCCTGACTGCATAGCTACTACCAACTCCACCACCATCATTAAATTTGTCGTGGTGGGCTTAATCTCTGCTGAGAGTGAGGGAGACTGAAACATGTCTGCCCATCCTTACAGCCTGTGGTCTGCTGGTTAGTAGAGGAGAAGGAGATACTGGAGAATGAGGTACCAGAGGAACAACCTCATAATGAACATCAGGAAGACAAAAGAGCTGATAGTGGACTTTAGTACTAAGCAGGAGAGGAACTACTAGACCCCGTCATCAATAAGAGCCTTGTGGAGAGAGTGGACAGCTTCAAATACTTCGGTGTTCACATCACGCAGGACCTGTCATGGTCATGTCACATCAACACTGTGGTAAAAAAGGCCGGGCAGCATCTGTACCACCTCAGACGCTTGAGAATCTTTATATTGCCCTCTAAAGTGATTAGTGATTTTATTCTACTATTTTATTTTCATTATTTTATTACTTGTATATAATCCTTTCCAGCTAAAGTGTATTTCCATATTTCTCTATATTTTCTTATATTTCTCTTATTTCATACTGAAACTTTCTTTTTGAAATTTTGAGGTCTTCAGCGGTCATATAAGCATTTCACTTCATATCATACTGTGTATTACCATGTAGGTGGCAAATAAAATTTGAATTAGAATTTGAATTTGAGCTAAGTTTCTCATACATCCAGGAGCCATGCAAAACTTGTTTGCGTCAGTGAAAAGCCAAGTGAAGTAGATTTATGAATTAATAAAATAACAAGTCTACTCATGATACCAAAGCTATTCAGCACGCATCAAAAGCTTCAAAAGTCATTTTTTGTGTGTTTTTGTAATATTGGTAATATTCTTGGGTGGCTGGAATGGATTATCTACATTCACATTATTTCTTATGAGAAAATTCGTATTGCAATACAAATTTTGGGGGAAATGTTTTATTTTTACTTTTTTTAAATCTCTATTGCCAAGTTTTCAAATTTTTCCATTTGTACAGACGCAAGTAAATCCTGAAAACAATCAAGAACTTTATGACCTAAATGAGCCAGGAGACTTTCAGAAGTTTTAACTCAGTACTGTAGGTACTAAAAGTAGATCAATATGGATTACGGACATTAGAGGGAACGTGTATTTTGTATACTTCTCCCATGTTTCTTCCCATCTGTTACCTCTCCTAATTTATACATTTAAGGCGAAACAATCAAAGACAGAAAAGACAGAATGCACTGCAAATCATGAAAAAAAAAAAAGAAAACAAATGAATAAGTTGCTTTTGTTCCCTTTTAGGATAACTTAACTAGTGAGCTGGAGTTATATAATACAGAGTTCAGGCAGGGTGTATACACTCCCAGGAAGAGTGGAAATACATGTGCTGATGAGCGACGGGGTGATAAACCTGGAAAATGTAAATCTTGCAAGCTGTGTTTAAAAATAAATGCCACTGATATTTTGCATACGGCAGTTCAATGTGTGACACAGGCCAAGTTTATATAGCAGGAGATTTTAAAATGCTATGAGATCAAATAGTTGGACAGACTGTACTGTACATTTGTTAGCTAACAAGCAACAATAGCTAATGTAACATAATAATTAAAAAGATACTGTAATTTATCACCTAAGCGCGTTAACCTTTGCATACAGTGCATAATGTGGTGTCCAGTTCATGTGTGAAAATGATATCCTCATGCTCCCAGTGCCACTCTTTCACAATTTGAGTCCTGTGATAACCTGGTCGTTCAGTACATTCAGGTCGTCAGTTGACGTCATTTTATTTCCACATAACGTTGCTGAGTCTAAACCTGACCAACTGAAGCAACCTCAGATGATAACACATATACAGTATCTCCAGAGGCGTGTACAGTGAACACATTGCATACTTAAATAGGGTCAATCTGGATTCATCAGACCACATGACCTTTTTCCAAAGTTGGTCCAAAGGAAAATTTCTGTGCTTCCTAGAAAACTGAAACCTTTTTTAAATAGTCTCATTAACAAGTGTTTATTTTATGGGCAGACAGCTGTTTAGTCCCAATCCTGTGAGTTCTCATTACATTGCACATGTGAAAATGCTCTTACTTTCACTATTAAATATGACTATGATTTCTTTTAGACTTTTAGCTTTTTTTTTTTTCTTTTTACAATCCAACAGTTTAAGTGATCCCTGATCGTGGTGTTCCCATTTTATATAAAATATATTCTATATTTCTTCCAGTACATTGATGGTCCACCACTATCTTTTTTTAGGTTTTAATGGAAAGTTTTTATGGTTTCTTTGCTTGATGCAGACGAACTGTTTTTTGGCCAGGCAATGTACGAATATAATGATTCTACAATAAAACAAGGCACTATCAGGATCCTTTTCTAGACCAGGACAATAGACAAAGACAAAAGACAGACAATAGGTGCACAGACAGTAAGTACAAAATGTGCAATGAGCCATAACTACAGATCAAGAAGAAGAGGTATATATATATAAAGTGTTAACTATATTTGTGCAATTAATATTAAGTTCTTAAGTTATAGATACAGCAAAAGGTGATGTGTTTATTTATATATTTAATATATGTTCAGTGAGCTAATAATTGGGAAAATACAAATGAGTATAAACATTCCTGAGTATGATACAACTCAGCTATAGTAATCATTCCTTTCGAAGAATTGTCTGTTACTTGTACATTGTTACTTGACAAAAAGTTGATGTCTAGTGTTTTAGCAGTTGTGTTTTCTTTGCACATCACACATAAAACATGTTACCTGGGCTTGCTATAGGAGGAGGATTTACAGTATACAGGGTAATTCAAAAAGAATGAACAGATTTCAGTACGCAATATTTTATTAAGGAAAAGTAATACAAAACTCCAGCCAAGTCATAAGTATTCTACTTCCAATCAACTTTTATTTCTTATACAACTGACTTATTCTATAACGATGCTTGAGAAACTGAAGCAATTAATTAGTCATTAAATCAGTTCATTTGTTTTATTTACCCTGTAGTATATATTATTTTGTTGAATTTCTCCCATTTTGTATTCTTATATTGGTATTGCCAATTCCCCACTTTAACATTCTCCCCTGGCCTCTGGTACACAAAGCCAACTGCAACTTTCCAAACTGTGCATGAGGCAGGTTAGCACACTTGGAGGAAAGTGCTATTCGCCCTCTTCTGCATACATTAGATCATATAACTGGCTAATTTTGTAGTGTTACTTTCCATTGGAAGCATTTAGTAGAATACTCTGGTAGAAACCAATGGGTTCATGGTTGACTCAGTGACTAACAGGTGGTCAGGTCATATGGCTGTAATCCATGCCCACATCATTACCCCTTCACCGCTGTGCTTGACAGTGGGTATGAGGTTTTTTTTGTTTTGTTTTTAAAGACAGAATAGGCTTTCTCATGCAAACCCTTCCAAACAAACTGTACATGTTCAGTCTTCTTCTAATTATGCTGTTCCAGACTTTAACATTTAACATTGTCCATGAGACCTGTAGGGTCTGACCTTGGGGTGAATATGCCGGGACATCTGCTCCTGGGATGATTGACAACAGTTTGAGTGCTTTTTACTTGTGAGTAATCACGATTGTTTGGAAATGGTTTTATAACCCTTTCCAGATTAATGTGTACCAGAAATTGCTTCTTTAGGATCATTGCTTATGTCTTTCCCTCTTGGCATTGTGTTAACACAGACCTGGATGCTCCAGACCAGCAAACTGCCAAAACTTCTGATTTAATAAAAGTCTGCACACCTGCTAATGATCAATTAATCCAGGACTGATGATAAGCAGCACCTGGCTGCAACTAACCCTCTTAAAGCCTGTGAAAGCAATGAGTATTTCTTTTTTTACTGGCTTTATTTTTGTTAAATAAATAATATCACAGTGTAAAAAATGTACATGTTGTTTGTTTAAGGTTGGATTTGCCACATGATTTTAATATATTTCTTTTACATAAAAACACATGTAATTAAAAGAGGGTGTACTAACTTTTACACATGACTGTATACAGTATGTATACCAAATAAAGCAGATTTGTCCACAAGGTTTGTTCTCAGGTTGTTAAACAACTTATGCTGTCTATTTTAACTATTTTTCTTTTGTAACGTCTGTGCTTATTGTGTTCAATATTCTTTTAATCTATAGTAATTTCACTGCACTTGTATGATGTCAGTATTGTAATGAGGTTTTTCTGACAGTACCTTATCTTTTTACAAATCACTATCTCACCCGAAACTCAGTCAAGACGGAGATTTGTGTCGGATGGCTGGAATTTTTTTGTGGGTTTAACCGGCTTTTGATCTAATTCTCATGTTTAACCTTTTTTTTTTGATCTATTATCCCTATCCTGCTTTTTGTTCTAATGGAAATTTCAGCTTACAGCACTGAGAGATCGGTTCATCTCTCAGCCTGGATTGGATTTTGCGCTGCATTTTTTAGATTTTTTTCCCCCATATGGAAGGACAAAGCAGAGTTAATCCATTCAACATTTTACATTTCTCTTAACTGCCGAGACATGTATTTCCTTAGATAACTGTAGGTATTGTCAGTACAAAGGGACGTCTATTACTGAAATACCTTCTCAAAGAGCTGCCATTGAAGACTACATCTATATAAGTGTATTGTTTTGAGACTATAGAGTAGGCACTATACACCTGAGCATACTTGTGATTTTAAACATAATGACTGACTGGTTTCATGCGTCATACCGAGTTATTTTTTACCCTCACATAGCAAGATGCTTTAAAATAGCAATTTATTTTCACTTCTAACATTCCGTCTAGCCTAACATGTGAAGTTATTCTGAAATCAGTCATCACTGGTTAAAATTAGTTCCAGTGCTGAGTTAACACTTCACGGTTCATGGTTCTAACAACAGGGGGTATGATGATAAACAATTTCCCCAGAGTAATGTGTCTTTAAACAAAATATTCAAATTGTAAAAAATACTGTTCTCTAAAGTAAGTGAAAGTCAATCAGCACTGCCTATACTGTATATCAAAAGTTACAGTATAAGTGTATATATATATATATATATATATACATATATATATATATATATATATATATATATATATATATACACACACACAGTGTTATTGAGGACGTCACTTTGTCTTTATGCCCAACCCCTGACATTGTGGTGTCCCCAGGCACCTCTGAGGATGTCTTTCCACCTGCCCCACTTTTGACGTTGCTTTATCTCCCAACACGACTATTCAGGTTATTCTACCTCAATAGCTGGGTAAGAATGTTGTTCCACCTTCAATTCTCCTTCCTGCCCCACCTCTGACATTGCTGCATCACCTTATGCCTTGCAAAATGTTGCATTGTCTCCATGCACGGGTAAGGACGTCACTCACCTCTGCTTGCAGCGTGGGAGGCTACATGGGATGTAAACAGAAGTCAAGGTAGCTCCTTGAAAGCACTTATTGTTACGTGTTAAGTTATACTGTCCTGTTGATTTTTGTCCTGTTAATTTTTTTGTGATTGCATAAAAAAAGAGTTTAATGCAAACATTTCCATTTTGCAAATAATATTTTACTTTTAATCAGTGATTTGAATAAAATGGATTGTATTTTAAAAACGACTGACAATCATTATCGCGCTATAATTAAAGAATTAAATTGGAAACAAACTAGAATTATTATTATTATTTTTTTTCACGCATAACGCAAACTTTTGAGTCTAGACCTGAACAACTAAAGCAACCAGTGCGCACTATGTATGATGGGTTTTGCCTTACCTTTGCTTCCCTTCTTACCCTGACATGCCCATCACACTGAAATAGGATCAATCTAAACTCATCAGACCACATGACCTTTTTCCATTGCTCCCCAGTCCAATTTTTATGATCTCGAGAAAATTTGATTTTTTATTATGGATACACAGCTGTTTAGTTCCAATCCTGTGAATTCTCATGCTTAATGCAGTCCAGTAATTTGCCTGTTCTTGTTTTTGTTTTGGCCCGGCCGTGTATTTAAAGGTCAGGTGTAGTTATAGTTGGCTGAGACAGGACTGTGCACATACTGCTTGATTTCAAGGAAACTTTATCTGTGTTTGAAATGTCTTTTGCCTTTACCTACAAATCCGCTTTATAAATGCAATATCAATGGAACACAGATTACACCTCAATCATGGAATCAGCTAAACAGTTTACTTAATATTGTTTGCCTATAAAAGAATGAAGTGTACTGTAGAATGAACAGCTCCTACCAACCGAGCTTGTATAATTTTCACACACTATTGACTCCTGAAGTGTTTTTAAAATGCATTAATGGCCTGATTAGTTTTAAATCAACAGCACTTTTGATTTTTAGAGAGAAGTACAGTTAAACCCTCCTTAAAGCTGCGGAAAGTTAATCCATTCTTAGCCGAGCCAAGTCAAGCAAAGGCACAGCTGCACACACCTCACATGACAGACAATGGAAAAAGAAGAAGAAATAGAAGCAGTGAGGGAGTATTAGATTAGCATGGGGTCATGACCAGGAGATAACTCTTTGTTTTGAAGCTTAAAAACTGGCAATATGTGTAATTAATGTAAATTGAAGTAACTTTACTTATCTGTTGTATATATGCTAGTCAGTATTGTTTTGTATATTTGCTTGTAATTTGCTAGCATGTATTGCTAATTGCTACATGCAAATATTTTATAAAAATGAAATTATTAATGTTGGGGCACAAATGTATTTTAATTTTTGGAAAATGGTGAAAAACTATTATCTTTTAGAATTTATGTAACACATTCTTGGTATTATAGCTACAAACTCTGTTCAGTTTAAGGTCCTATCAGTTGAAAGGTAAATTCCCAAATTGCAAATGGAGGAAAAACTAACCTTTTAAATCTTGGTCCTAGCTAAACTTTATTTATTTTTTATTAGCCTGCTAAAGTTTTAAAAACTGTGTGCTAACAGAAACCAGAACCAAAAAGTGTGAAAATAAATAAACTTTGGGAAATCTTTATTAACTCTTCATTATTTGCATTATCTTGATAGCGTGGCATATTAGCTTGCTAGCTGATGCTACTTGAGACAAAATGTTGTGGAATTGTGCTTCTCTTAAAAAAAAGACAACTTACTAATTTATTAAGATAAAAAACTAAAATGATAAAATCTAAAATCCAGATTTTATTAACTTTTTATATAATTATATTTACACTTAATACTAAGTTCTTAGTTTCCCAAGTTACTTCTAGCTAGATAAAATTACATGGTTTAAATTAGGAGATCTGGTTTAGATTTTAAATCACTGCTGGGTTTTTAAAAGATAGTAACAGGCATTTGTTATTATCCACAATTTATTAATCAATTTCCAAATTAAGTTATTTCAGAGTGTAGCTACATTTTAGAAAAGTAAAAACAATAAAAAAAAAAACTTAAGCTAAAGTGACAAGCAGATTGATTGCTGCTTCAGAGGCAGGTCTTCTATCTTACCTAACCTGTTAAACATAAATTTAGCTGCACAGTGAAGAGTGCTATCTAAAGCATGTGTCAGCCATGCAGAGGATGTTGCTAGCTGCTCTCAGCTGATCACAGCAAAGTTGGTTAGCTGGACCGAAACGTGACACCTGTGGAAACTCAGTAATTGACTCGTGGAGGCTCGCTCAGATCCGTAGGAGGCACGAAGTGTGATCCTGAATCAACTGTACAGTTTATACAAGTAGTTTAGTTTCCATTACTGGAGAGCATTTAGTGTTAGCTCAGTGACACACATTTGCATGCACACACATGTCTCTCTAACACACACACACACACACACACTAAACCCCTAAAGGCTGTGATCTTTAGAAGAATGCAACCTCCCTAAAGTAAAAGACTTTGAAATGGTATTTTAAACAAGTGGGCGCTACATCAGTACATTTCTCTATAAGCATGTGATCATAAAGTCACGAGGAACTTTTAGCATCAATCACCTTCAAGGACTCTAAATTCTTCTTTAACTTTAACAGATGTGAGGGTGAGAATGAAAATAGCAGTCCAATCAGGTTGCTTCTACATACACTCATTAATTACGGCAAAATGTATGTTTTCAGCTTCTTATCATAGGTATTTATTTTCTACATTCCTTTGTAAAAGCAGCACTAATGAGCTCTCAGAAACTTTACTTAAAACTTACTTATTATGGATATTGATACAAGTTCCATTTATTTATTTAATTTTTTTTTAATGAGGAGAGTATAATTAAGGTACAGTACTGTAAAAAACTCTTGAGGCCTCACTTCCATTTCTTCATCTCACTCACTCATTATCCTGGAGCCTATCCCAAGAGACTTAGGCCAGGGGGCAGGGTAAACCCTAGACGGGGTGCCAGTCCATTGCAGGGCACAACACACACTTACGCTGATTTACACACTATAGGCAATTTGGGAATGTCAAAAAGCCTGATCTGCATGTCTTACATCTTTGGACTGTGGGAGGAAACCTACCAAGCACATGGAGAACATGCAAACTCCATGCACACATACCCGAGGTGGGAATCGAACCCAGACCCTGGAGTTGCAAGGCGACAGTGATAAACACTAGCCCACCGTGCCACCACCATTTCTTCCCATGCTGTAAAGTGCCTATAACATTTTTAAATTGGTTGTTTATGTAACAACCTAGCAACCTCATTTCCCCTCTTGTCTGTTCCAACCACTCAGCATCACCAGTATACTAATCACTGTTATCATATTCACCTGTTTCTCCCTTTTTCATGCCTTGAGTAAGTGATAATGATTTTTATGCATGAATGATTCATTGGTCACTGTGTGGCTTAAGAAATAAAAAACATTCCTCTGAAACTGCTCAGGTTCAGGGACCGGACTGAAAATGAGAGCCAAAAGCATCCATCAGGAAGCCTGGAGAATTATTCTCCACGACTACATTAAATACATGAAAGTCTGGAATTTTTGGAAACAAAATATGAAGAAATGAGGGCTGGCTTAAGACTTTTGCACAGTACTGTATTTGGAAAAGCATTCACTTTTGGAAGTAATGACAAGAACTACATATCGGTGAAAGTTTCCAGATCAAATCTGGTAATGAAATAGTGGTCAGATTTAGTATTTTGACTTGAGAACAAGAGTTGTTTTTTTTTCTACCAGATTGGAAAACCCAATCAGATTTGAGAATTCCACAAAAACAAGCTTATTAGATTGAACATTCTGTTTAAAGGTTTTTAAACTTTATAGTAGAGACAATTCTTTTCTCACGTACATAAATAATTTTTAATGATATGTTGATATTTTACTGTATAACCAGTATTTAAAGATTTGGTGCTTTGTGCAGTGTTTTTGTGTAAACGAACCTGCTGGGTAGAAAAGCTTCAGATTCCTTCACATGAGAAAGAAGAAATCCAATAATACTGATAATATTTAGTGTTTGCTGTGTTAATATAACCCCTGTGTTAAGCGCATGAAAAGTCATGGGAGATTTTTCCAGTCAAACAGCACGCTGAGACTGATGCGTATGTGTAAGTAAGAAAGAGAAAGAGAGAGAGAAAAGGAGAGAGTGAAGCATGTGATTGACTCAAGCTGCAGGAACCTTGAATGTGAAACAGTGAACAGTGGCTGCATTCCTTTGGAGTTGGAGATTTTGACTCAACTCTCTCTCTCTCTGTCTCTCTCTCTCTCTCTTTCTTTCCCTCTCATACACACAAGCTTTATCTTTGCATAATATTAATGTTATTCTTGGCATTAAATGATTCATATGTCTGTATACCTGTTTAAAGTCATTGCATGATTTCTTTCCATAAAGCCAAATGCTCTCCATTTGGATTACCACCTTTACAAAAACATGATTAACACAGATTACTTTATCACGGTTGCAGACGTTAAACTCTGGACAAAGGCTTCAGTTATGAAAACAGAAACAGCAGTGGGATTAGACTCTAGTGCTATTACATTGTGAACGTTTCGAGGCCTCAGTAGGGTAAGAACACTTCTGTAAGCTGTTTCTGAGAAGGAATGAATAAATACATCTCAATACAAGAACACCAACCTCAGTTCCAGGTGATCATTTCTAATCGGTAAAGGTATATAATATAGTATGCAATACTATAATAATAGGCTGGAGTTGATTATTCTTATCATGATCTCTAGATACAGTATGTTTAAAAATGAAAGCCAAAAAACATCCGCCAGGAAATCTGGAGAATGATTGCTCCTAAAAGAAATGAAAAAATACAAGAAAGTCTGTCTCTTTGGAAGCAAAATAAGAAGAAATGAGGGCTGCCTGGTAACAGGGTGGCGTGGTGGTTAGCACTGTGGCATTGCACTTCCAGGGTCCAGAGTTTGATTCCTGCCTCTGGTCTGTTTGCATGTTCTCCCTGTGCTTGATGGTTTACCTCCGGGTATTCTGGTTTCTTCCCACAGTCCAAAGACATGCAGACTAGGCTAGTTGGCATTCCCAATTTTCCCCATAGTGTGTGTGCCCTATGATGGATTGGTATCCTGCCTTGTGCCCAAAGTTGGAGAAGCTATTTAATTTCCAAAGTAATGACAAGGACTATATCTTGGTTTAATGTTTAAGCCATGGCCAAAAGTCTTCCTGCTGCTTCAGGGTTTTTAATCTTTTTGTCAGATGCTTCTACTGTATGGTATACTGGTATAATTACAAGCATTTCATAAGTGTCTAAAAGTTTATTGACAATTACATTACATTTATGCAAAAAGTCAATATTTGCAGTGTTGACACTTCTTTTTCAAGACCTCTGCAATGCGCCCTGGTGTGCTGTCAATCAACTTCTTGGCCAAATATGGACTGATAGCAGCCCATTCTTGCATAATTAATGCTTGAAGGTTATCAGACTTTCTGGATGTTTGTTTGGTCACCTCCCGTTTGAGGACTGACCACAAGTTCTCAGTGGTGTTAAGATTTGAGGAGTTTCCCGGCCATAGACCCAAAATTCTGATGTTTTGTTCCCCGAGCCACTTAGTTATCACTTTTGCCTTATGGTAAGGTGCTCCAAAATATTTCTGGATAGTTGGGAAAAGTTGGAATGATTTTTTCAGGTACATAAAAAAATGCATAATTGTATGTTGACATTTCACTGCATAATCTGTATTTTTAGGATTCAGTGCTTTGTGCAATGTTGTTGTGTAAACAAACCTATTTACATCAATGTTCTTGATTGTGTATGTATTGGATCGGTAACGATAGGAGAAATTGTGTTCAGGGAATATAATTTGCTGAAAACAGCACTATGTAAAACCTTAAAAAATGGCTGCCCTCTAAATAGCATATCAGAAAAAAGACTCCCGCTCGGCAAAGAGACCCAGTCTGACTTACGCCAGCTGTGATCTCTGATATGTATGTGTTTATCTAAAATAGGAGTTCCGGTTGTGATTTTTTTTGCGTGTGTTTGTTTTGTGCTGTGTGTTTTGCAGCCATGAATGTGTGAGTAATGACCTGCTTGTTGCATCCCATGGTTTCCTACATTCGCTTCACTAAGAATAGCTCGACTCATGCAGAGAACACTTTACACAGCTGGTGTTGTGAACGCCGCTCGCTGCTTGTTTAATGTAAGTGCTTTGGTTTGTTTTGCATGTGTGTGTGTGTGTGTGTGTGTGTGTGGATACTTGACACATTTTCATTAGGAGTTAGCTTGCTGTTGTATGAACCTGCTAATATGTTCACAATATCTCCACACAGTATATCTAGAATAACAAGTTCACAAGTTGGCGTCAGAAGTGGTTCTGAGAGAAGAAATTTAACTCGAAGGTATGTTTAATCTCAATACACAGTTGAGTCTACTATAAAATTTCAGCAGCTGTAATTTATTTTCACTAAAACTGTTCTTCCTTCAAAAACTGTTCTCCTCGGGTTAGCTTGCTAGCTAGCATGAGGGCTAATTATTCTAATATGAAGTCAGTGAAATATGTAGGTTATTTGGAAAGATTATTAGCACACACTGTAGTTACTCCGGATGACTTTCACTTGTCAATGCTGTTTATAACATCTTGTTCGTAACAAGTGAGCTAAAGTTATACAAGGAGCTTTCTGAATAGAAAGCTAGATAACGTAGCTAACCAGAACCAACTCCTAAAGAAGGAAAGCACTAATTTCCACATGCATAAAGACCACTGTGTTTTTAATAGTATCACCCTTTATCATCATCAACATCTAGGAGCTGGGTATTTAAGTGTTTGTGTGTGTAAATTTGTGTGTGAATCTCCAGCAAGCATTCACCAATGCTATTTCCGGTTTAACTCTTACTAACACGCTTAGCAACAACACCGTGATTCCTCATTAACCTGAATCCTGTCCGCTCTGGAACAGACCCGGCAGGCCAAAAGCCAAACTTAACCCTGTATCAGAGATACACTTAAAACTTACTTGGCCAAGGTTGGGAAATTCTCCAGGAGACCTCTAGAAGGATCAGGACAGATTCAGATCAATGATCTAGTTTGTACAGTACGTACAGTATATGGAAACATACAGTAGAGTATATTTACAGCATTTGGCAGAAACCCTTATCCAGAGTGACATATGACATTTTTATCTCATTATATATTATATAGGGTTAAGGACCTTGCTCAAGGGCCCAACAGTGTCAACTTGGTGGTAGATGGGTTTGATTCTGGGATCTTTCACTAAACTATCCCACCTCTTTTATTTAGAGGGAAACATACAGTACAGTACATAAGCAAATATAAATTAGAAGGTCTGAAATGCATTATCAGTGCAAATGACATTTGCAATACTTTAAATTTTTAAAGCCAATAAACATTCTTAAAAAAAATAATAATAACCTGGTCGAGAATGTGACCAATGAACTTTCGCTTCTGGGGAAATTGTTTTCACAGATATACCTTGAGCAACTGCTGACAAATTGATGACAAACTGCAGACTCGCTGTCTTCAAAAAGCAGACCGCAGCTTTAAATAAATGATTTTATGAATATAAGGGCACTGGTGGCTCAGAGACAGTGGCCCAGTGGTGTAGTGGTTAGCACTTTCGCCTTGCACCTCCAGGTTCCCGGCCAGGCTCGATTCCCGTCTCTGTGTGTGGAGTTTGCATGTTCTCCCTGTGTTTGGTGGTTTCCTCTGGGTACTCCGGTTTCCTCCCAAAGACCTGCAGATTAGGTTAATTGGTTTTCCCAAATTGCCTGTAGTGTGTGAGTGTGTATGCCCTGCGATGGATTGGCACCCTGTCCAGGGTGTATCCTGCCTTTTGCCCTAAGCCTCCTGGGATAGGCTTCAGGCCCCCATGACCCTGAATACAGAACAAAATGGTATAGATGATGAAAGAGTGAGTAAGTGGAGGTTCAGTGGAAGTAGGTGTCATGTGGAAGGCCCGGGTTTAATTCCCATCCAGTGCCCAAACCCCAGCCACAGGATGCAGTGTGGGTCCCAAGCCCAGATAAAATAGAAGGGTTTCATCAGGGGACCTGTGCCAAGCTTGAATGTGTGGACCAGAAGATCAGCAGTACAATAAATAAAAGTTACCTAAAATGCTAAGTAGCTAGTTACATTAAGACAAAGGTCTCTTGTAATTAGATGCAACTTAATTTTTACAACAATAATTTTGTTTGTGTCAAAAGTCACAAAACATGTAACTGCTTTGTGACTATAACTTCAGCTCACTAGTCAAGCTAATTACTACTGCATTCATACAAGGGGTGACCAAGTCGAGCTGAGATTTTTGCATTGTGCAGAATACCAGAACACAGTTCTAAGAGTAAGACCACCAAGCTAGAATTTTTTTTCAGTGCGCCGAAACCATGATCAGACTGATTGTTTAAAACGCAGGCCTCCCAGGAACTCCTTTAATGGCCCAAACATGTGGAAATGGCATGGAGTGAAGTCAGCAATAACGCCGTGTTCCAGTAATACTGTATACAAGTCGTGTTTGTGAATGAATGTGTGTATACTGTAAATGCATCTTTTTCACAAGTTAGCGACAGGTTCTAGGTCGATTTTCAAGGATCAGGTGTTTACTAAATATTCACACGAACAACTGCAGTGGTCTTCTGTGAAAGGCAAACGTTGTTTTATTTCACAATTCCTGATTTGACTTGAACACCTCTTTCCTATAAATCAGATTTTATGCTATATTTATGCTTCATCATCATTTATACAAAAACAAACATAAATAAAGAACAGTTACATTGCTTTGTGTATTATTGAAGTTACAACCGGAGATCAAATTTCTTTCCTTTGTTTTTTGTGTTCACAAGATCATATAAAAATTGAGAGTCACATTTGGAACCATGACACCAAAGCCGAAATATCTCGCACTGTGCTCCATATCTATTAAAAGGAAGTGTTGTGTATTGCTCTCATAATGTCATAAATCAAAAAACACAGTGAGGGGAAAAACAGATCATCAGATATCATAAGAAACAGGAAATGACTTCTGAATCACTTGCTAACTTTAAATGAGTCGTAGCCACCCTGCGGTTATAATCAGTATGTTTTTATAGGACGTGAAGACCAATCACCTTCACCCCAGCACATCCTGTGTTATTTTGGGTTTTCACCGTTGTGGTAAACAAATGTTTATCTAAATTACTCATCAGTGGTTACTTTTTCAGAGTTCCTGGTCTGTCTGTCTGAACATCATTTTGAACACATTTATCAGTCCGCCCACTCATCCACTCATCCATCCACGCACCATCTGTGTGTCTATCCAGCTATCATCAGGTTGTCTATCTATCTACCAAACTGTCGCCTATTTGGCCATTCACCCATTCGTCTATACATATGTTGATCCACCAGTCTGTCTCTCTGTCTGTCTGGCCTTCCACCCACATCTCCATCAGTCGATTCATTCATCCATTCTCCTATCTATCTATCTATCTATCTATCTATCTATCTATCTATCTATCTATCTATCTATCTATCTATATATTCACCAATCTATTCATTCTTCTGTCTATCCATTTATTATTTATTATTTTATACTAGTGAAAGTGAGACCATATTAAATGTCAGTCTGTCTGGTACAGTGTTTACGGGAGCTCAGGACCGTCTTAAACTTGTCTCTTCATATCTGCATCATCATTAGTCCATGTTAAGTCCCTAATGACCGACACTGTTGGATCGTGACTCCACCCCCTCGTTCAGGCTGTGTAATCATTCTTCATACAGCAGAAGACCTGGCACTGGTCACATGACCCATCACTGACACAAAGCGAGAACATTCTCTTTTTTTAACCACAGGGACTTGCTAGACACCTGCCCAGTCACTTGCTAACGACATGCTTGTCCCATCATACATCTATTTTAAAGTGCTGAAGCGACTTGGCTGTTGGAAATGAGTTCTTAGTGGGAAAGTGAGCTCACATGGGCAGACTGCTGTAAGGCAGTGTGACTTTACTGTTGGGATATAATGAGTCATGTGTTTCACTGCAAGGAGTGTTAACGTTCACGGAAACTGTGGATTTATCAATATGAGCTGCTTGTTGGGTTTTTCTCTTTTGTTATACAAGTTACATGTTTTATGGTGGAAATAACCATTACATCCCATTTGCGTCTAAAAGATCACCTAAAATATATATATATATATATATATATATATATATATATATATATATATATATATATATATTCAAGTTCAATAGTTAATAATTAATATGCACAGTAAGCTTGTTTTAAAAGCCTAAATCTTACTAGAGTGCTACACAAGTTATTTAAAGAGCATCCAATTTCTCTGGTAAAATGATTATTATTATATAATTATTATTAATATAAAAACAATCCTCATGATCTTACGCAGTATACGCAGTATTTATTTACATTAAAAGATAAAATCTGTTTAGTAAGAATTTAGTAACAAACTATGCTAGAAAATAATGCTTTTTATTTAAGAGATTAATAGACGCCCCACTGAATGCGATCAACAATCCAATCCAATTTCTAATACATCCTCTTCCAGCTTCCAGTTTTTTAAAAAAATTTTATAGAAATTGTAAAACACATAAAGAGACTGAGGAAGAACACAAACCAGCAGCATTCCTGACATTCTTGTGCTCACATGCTGTGTATCAGTTATGTCATAAAACGCTTGCAGGCTTTTAGTAAAGAAAAGGAAGTTACTATGTGGTTTAATCTCAGTTAGACACTTTAACCCCGTGATGTTACAATCTGTTTTTCTTCATTTAGTATTTCCTACAGTACAAACCACATGTGTGGAAAAAAAAAGTTGGGAAACTTTAATATGTTACTGCAGTAGTACAGTAGAGGAGAGAACATTCTTGAACTGGTCGATTGAAAGCAACAAGTAAGCTTATTAAAAAAAAAACATTTTTCATAATTGATGACAGGTCCACAGATTGGGATGGGTATTGTAATTTCTAATTCAATTACAGAATGATCCATAACTATAACTGTGCAAAATAATAATAATAATAATAATTTCACATAAAAAAATACACAAATAAATGTCTAATTCTTTTCCTTATACAAACACAATAGTTTATTAAGCCAATGTTTTGAGCAACTAATATCACTATTGCTGAGCATTGGTGCCACTGGGTTAAATTCCCACCTAAACCCTAAACCACTGGATGTAGTGCTGGCCCCAAGCCCAAGGACCAAATGGTCCGCTGATTGGATGGTCCACTATGGCGACCTTGGAGGAGCAGCTGAAAGACTAACAATATCGCACCTGTTCTTATGATAAATCCGTCATTATTCAAGAAATTTTATAATAAATACATCATTCAAAAAAAAAAAAAGGAACCTGTTTTAAAGAGGAATAAAATGTACCTGATAAACAAAGGGGAAGAATCGGATACATCAAGTCATCATGGAGTTGCAGTGGTGTCCGTATGTTTCCTCCAGCTGTCTCACACCAATTTTCACCTCAACACCCCAATGCTAACTTTAATCCCATGTTGTCATGAGTGTGAATCACACATGTACAGATATAAAAAGAAACATACACCATGACACTAACACCACCGCCAGATGAATTCTAAAACACTGATTAACAATCACATACCAGTAAATTGGTGACAGGATTATGGGCACCCAAGGCTCACTTTAGGCCAGCTTGCCTTGTTTGATCCCACAGAAAATGGCAAAAAAAAGTTAAAGCTGGTCAGGATAGAAATGTATCAGAACACCCAGTAAATCACAGCCTATCGCAAATGGGGCTTAGCGGGCAAAGAGTTCACGGTTGTTGATGTGACCTCCACATTCTCCAGATCTCAGTCTGAACAAACATTCATGGATTTTCCTGGACAAACCCACAGCACCCAAAGGATCCACCAGTGCCAGGCACAACACCACACCCCTAGAAGTCTTATAGAGGTGCCTCGATGGGTCAGAGCTGCCCCAGAAGCACAATGCCAGCCTACACATGCTATGGCTACATGCTCCTACATGTTATATATCAAAGTCAACTTCTGCTACATGTACAGTGCATACATATAGAGAATCGAAATTACGTTTCTCTCATCCTCGAATAGGAAGGGGGGGAAGGAGACCTTTGAACTTTGAAAAAACAACAGAGGTGAGGTAATTTAGCTACTGTCCTGCAAAAAGGGACAGTTAACATCACAGAAGGCGGATATGGAGAGAAACGGAACAGTGCGATAGGAATAGTGCAAGTGGGCTTATTTTAGTTGATTAAAGTGACAAGTGAAATTATAATGAGCAATATAAACCAGTAAACAAAACGGGGTATATATGAAGGATGATAAGTAAAAAATATAAAGTAAAAATAGAATTAATCAGAACTTTATCAGTTCTCAAAAACAAATGACATGAGACATTACTAAAAGATCATAAATAAATGTATATACTCAGTCTTTTTCAAGTGTTATTTATTACAGCCAGTGCTTTCAATAAAGGTGGTTTGATGCGTTGTGTGTGGAAGAACTTGACCGGCCCAAACACAGACCCCTGACCTCAACCCCATCGAGCACCTTTGGGATGAACTAGAATGTAGATTGCGACTTATAAATGAAGTCATAACGCTTTTATTGAAATGTAAAACCAGTTCATTGACTTTCTGTGATGTGATTTCACCTGAATGAACCCTGCTGTGTGTTTTGTGCGTTGTGTTAAACCTATTAGCGTAGGATTTAAATTCTTAAAATAACCTGGATTTATTCTGATTGCTCATGGATCTCAGGTCCGAAAATAACCCTGGATTTTACTCCTAATCTCAACCGAGTGAATGCCTGATGAATAAGTGATTGGGCGGAGGAGGGGAGGGAGTGGAAACATTCAGGTGATGAAATGAAACAAGTGGAAGGAAGTTAGGGATTACGCAGTGCCTCTGCGTTGGAAATCTGCTTGCAGGGCATGTAGAAGCCCTGAGTCATCATCGGCAGTCCATGGGAGAGATGAGTGGACAGAGCTGGACCGTGAGGGATAATTAACTGAGCGTGACGAAGACACAGCTGACACTACCGTTCAACTTCACTGATCATGCTCTAATCACCATTAGGGTGATATACTGTACCGTCAATGCATACTGTATAGTATGGGTATAATTGATTACAAGTTAAATAAAAACTTCATTGTAAACATGAAATAAATTAGGGTACATCTCATTACTGTGGTACGTCAGACACTCTCATGGCATGCAGGCACTGTAGGACTTTATACTATTTGGTATACTTTATGCACTTTGGTGAATACCATGGTACTTATTGGATACCACGGCAGCAAACAAAGTTCAGCAGGTATCTAATATGTTACTTTTGTACATATTATTAGATACAGTGTGTTAGTTTATACCGCGTGCATGGTGTAATACTTGCAGGAACATACAAACCCGATTCCAAAAACTGTACAAATTGTGAATAAAAACAAAATGCAGTGATGTTGAAGTTTCAAATTTCAATATTTTATTTAGAATACAACATATATGACATATCAAGTGTTTAAACTGAGAAAACGATTCATTTTAAAGGAAAAATAAGTTGATTTTAAATTTCATGGCATTAACACGTCTCAAAAGTTGGGACAAGGCCATGTTTACCACTGTGTGGAATCCCCTCTTCTTTTTATAACAGTCTGCAAACGTCTGGGGACTGAGGAGACAAGTTGCTCAAGTTTAGGAATAGGAATGTTGTCCCATTTTTGTCTAATACAGGCTTCTAGTTGTTCAACTGTCTTAGGTCTTCTTTGTTGCATCTTCCTATTTATGATGCGCCAGATGTTTTCTCTGGGTAAGAGATCTGGACTGCAGGCTGGCCCTTTCAGTACCCGGATCCTTCTCCTACGCAGCCATAATGTTGTAATAGATGCAGTATGTGGTCTGGCATTGTCATGTTGGAAAATGCCAGGTCTTCCCTGATAGAGACGACGTCTGGATTGGAGCATATGATGTTCTAGAACTTGGATGTACCTTTCAGCATTGGTGCCATTCCAGATGTGTAAGCTGCCCATGCCACACGCACTCATGCAACCCCATACCATCAGAGATGCAGGCTTCTGAACTGAACGCTGATAACAACTTGGGTTGTCCTTGTCCTTTTTAGTCCGGATGACATGGCATCCCAGTTTCTCAACAAGAACTTCAAATTTTGATCCGTCTGACCACAGAACAGTTTTCCACTTAGCCTCAGTCCATTTTAAATGAGCCTTGGCACAGAGAAAACACCTGCACTACTGGATCATGTTTAGAGATGACTTCTTTTTTGACCTATAGAGTTTTAGCCGTCAATGGCGAATGGCACGGTGGATTGTGTTCACCGACAATGTTTTCTGGAAGTATTCCTGAGCCCATGTTGTGATTTCCATTACTGTAGCATTCCTGCATGTGATGCAGTGCCGTCTAAGGGCCCTGAGATCACAGGCATCCAGTATGGTCTTCCGGCCTTGACCCCTACGCACAGAGATTGTTCCAGATTCTCTAAATCTTTGGATGATATTATGCACTGTAGATGATGATAACTTTAAACTCTTTCTCTAAGAAACTCCTTTCTGATATTGCGCCAATATTTTTCGCCGCAGCATTGGGGGAATTGGTGATCCTCTGTCCATTTTGACTTCTGAGAGACACTGCCACTCTGAGAGGCTCTTTTTATACCCAATCATGTTGCCGAATGACCTAATGAATTGCAAATTGGTCCTCCAGCTAATTCTTATATGTACGTAGATTTAACTTTTCCGGCCTCTTATTGCTAACTGTGCTAACTTTTTTGGAATGTGCAGCTCTCATGAAATCCAAAATGAGCCAATATTTGGCATAACATTTCAAAATGTCTCACTTTCAACATTTGATATGTTATCTATATTCTATTCTAAATAAAATATTAAAATTTGAAACGTCCACTTTCTGTTTATTCTGTTTATTTTTATTTGTACAGTGTCCCAACTTTTTTGGAATCGGGTTTGTACAATACTTATTTTTGTCCAAGTACGTGTTCTATACTATGATATATAGTAGAAACTTGTTCCATGTACCAGTATACCATGGTAAAACCATGTACCATACTGTGATAATCAGCCAATCAATAAGTACCCTGCTCAAAAATATCGGATTACCATGATACCTATACCATGGTAAAATTTCTTATGCAGTCTGATCCACCATTTTTAAAGACTTCATTCATGAGATAATGATTAGACATGATTGGGACAGCCACTTTTTGAAAAGCCAAAGTTTGAAACTACTGTACCAATGATTGTTCCATCCCCTTCTTTACAGTATGTCACAACTAACTAAATTGCTTCTACAGCATTGGGATAGCACTGTTGCCTTTCACCTCCAGAGTCTGGGTTCGATTCCAGCCTTGGGGTCTGTGTGCATGGAGTTTGCATCTTCTCCCCGTGCTTGCTGGGTTTCCTCCAGGTACTCCAGTTTCCTTCCACCTTCCAAAGACATGCCAATTATGCTTATTTCTATTCCAAAATTGATTCTGTGTGCCCAGTGATGGATGGCCACCATGTCCAGGGTGTACCCTATCTCTTGGGATAGGCCCCAGGTCATCCTGTATACAGGATAAAGTGGTATAGGCAATGAGTGTGTCAGTGTTGCCCTAAAAAGCACAAACATTAAAATTCTGCAAGATGAACCAACACTTAAAATAAAATGTGAAAAATAATTACTTTCATAAAGTCTAGTAAAGTGTATCTTAATGGCTATACTTTTTTTTGAGTGCATATGGTCCTTGACTTGATAGAGCAGTCTCTGCCCTTGGGTAAAACATATCCTACAGTGATACTCTTAACGGGTCGAAACCTTTCTGCGCTTGTGCATCATTCGAGGTCATGGGAACGGATTGGAATGAAAAGAGGGGAAAAAAAATCCCAGCGAATGGGCAGATTATGAGGTCAGCAATCGAATTAGGAGTTCAACAGCTGTAGAGACAAAGAGTGCCAGGGAGTAGGGAGAGTAAGATGCTCTACACATGACGGATTTATAGACCTGGACAAACATTTTGCATATACTTTTGATAAACATCTTTAAGTGTCTGCATTTGATCAGAGACTTTTATTTAATGCTTTTTGTAAGAGCTGTTATTCCTTAAGAGAAGGACCGGCCTCTAAGGCGAAAGCATATCATGTTCAAAGTGATAAAATAGATGATAATCATATCAAAGCCAGGACAAAACAAAATAAAGGAAAAGTATTGCGCTGTTACAGTATTGACCGTACATCGACCTGTGTGTCTCTACAGTACAGCATCACGAGTTTTGAGGACTGCCTGGGTTGTTTTCCCACACAGATGTTGATAAGGAGCTCATGGGTTGAATCAGGTGTGTGATTGCAGGGAAAACACTGCAGGCGTTTCTCAGGACTGCCGCTGAGAACAATTATCCTGCAGGCTTCACAACTGTTTAGAAGAGGATTATGTGTCCTCTGTGAGCCTTTAGCTTGGTATGTTGGGACATTATATCAATCATAATACATCATAAAAGTTTCATAACCTTTGAATATTTCTCACAATATTACTAGGAAAACATTTTTAAAGGCTTCTACTGTATAATGATGGGAAAAATAAGCAGTGTTGAACCATGAAGGCTGGAGTTTTCTTTTAAATATTGTTCTTTTTGTTTGACCTGACCAGAAGGCGGAGATGAAACACAAGGGGCGTTCAAGTCAAACTGGGATTTGTATTGAAATTTCAGGTAAATGAAGGTGTAAAATCAATTGAGCGAAGACTTTAAGTACAGTACAGTAAGAGACTTTTAGCTGCAGTAAGACTTTTAATTGTGCAAATGTTTTATGATGATCTTGGCTGAGGTAGCTCACTGCAACGCACTGCAGTCATTCCTGTGAACATTTGGTGGGTGAGTTGCCTGATCCTTGAAAATCAATAAATAACTTGTTGCCAACTTGTAGGAACTGTGTGGCAACATTCACCAGCACCACTTGCACATTACTGTAAGAGAACTGAGAGTTACAGGTACATCCCACATACAGACCTCACTTCAAGCCAATTCCACATGCGGCCATTAAAGGAGTTCCTGGGAGGCCGGCGTTTAGGACGTGAGGGAGCCAGTCCAGTCATGGCTCTGGCATACTGAGAAAACTTTCTGTTTTGATGGTGTCCAAGCATTAGTGAAACGCTGGGATTAGTGCATTAGTGTAGCAGGGGATTCTACAGAGAAATAAGGGTTTGTCTTTGAGTGACAACTAAGGACCTATCTGTTTCTTAAGTATTTGGGTTAATTCCCAAAAAACACTTTTCCAAATGGTATTTAATAACCTCATAACCCAGTGTAAGGATCTATTCAATGACATAAACTTTAATAGTGTCTGAAAAATGCTTAATGTAAATATAAATGTAATTTTTTTACGCTTATATCAGTATGCACTCAAAAGTTTTGGTTGGACTTAAACATGCCGTAATAAAAAATAAACCTATAAGCCCATATCTATAAGAATGCTTTTCCTTCTCAATGTTGAGCCTGTCCTCATTCGGATCCGGTCTTTACTCTTTATCTATCTTAAAGATATACTTGTCTTTTTATTATATCCTCATGATAAAAGTCTTGTTTTATGTGCTTGTGCCTCATTTCTCGACTTCATTCAAGAATCGGCATTTTCCTGTGTTCCTGTTTCTTAGCTCCCTAGCTATAATTTAGTATTTCCCAGGGCTTGACCCCTTGTTCCTTTTTTCTTGGTTTGTTTTTATTCTGTTTATGATGACGTTCATTTTTTGATGATCTCAGATTGTTTAGTAACCCTTGCTCTGGCCTATGGTTATGACTCTTGTGTAACATATACAGTTTACCCCTTAATACAAACCATGATGATTTCACACACTTGCATCTTGTTTCATCTGCTCTAATGTAATCCAGTGAGAATAACTGACATACAGTATGTGCATATGATTGGCCACAATACAGGAAATAATCGGTGGTCAATCGGTCCTTCAGCTTGTCAATCTGTGAGTATTGTCATCTGTAACTGTTTCTCGGCCTCTGTTACAGTATAGTGTCACCGTTTTATCTTTGTAGGACATTTGAGAAACTCACACTTTCAAATCACTTTATCTAAATGAGCATGGGGTGGAAATATTTTTTAAAGCAGCTTTTATTATAACATAAGTATCAGAACATATCTGGTTTCTATAGATTAAGACCTTGTCGAGACCTCAGAAGACCTTTGTGTTTCGCTAACTTTTGGCAAACTTTTGGTTCGATGTGTCGCGGGCTGAACACTGTGGGCATTCATCAGAATTTAGACTGAGTGCCATAATGTTCCTAATTACTTCAGGAATGAGCAGCTTCACTTGGGTTAAGTTTGGTGGCTAAAAAAAGTTTGGGACAAATTTAATAATCATGATTTAAACTTTTACACCACAGTGCTGTTGAATGCTGATTGGTCAGAGGAGGTTTATTCATTTTCTTCCGCAAGTAGTAGTGCTATCTGTAAGGCATGCCACAGTTCTTCATGGTCTTTCTAAACTAATTGCTTCCATCTGGGTCTTGCATAATGTATTCATATGATGAAGCCTGGTGGCATGGTGGCTAAGAGTCCACCCTGGGTCCCTGTGTGTGGAGTTTACATGTTCTTCCCGTGCTTGGTGGGTTTCCTCCAGGTACTCCAGTTTCCTCCCACAGTCCAAAGACATGCAAATGGGTTAACTGGTGTTCCCAAATTGTCCATAGTATTTGAAAGAGTGTGAGTGTGTGTGCAACCCGTCATGGATTGTTGGAAAATTTTTGATTGAGATGATTGTCAGGTAGACCAGGGTGTATCCTATATGCAAAGAACCATAATGGGTGCAAATGAACTTCATTGCTAACAAAACAGCACTCAGGGAAGGAAAACAAGCATTGCCAATTGGTTGTAGCTAAATATTGTGAATCTGTGATCTTAATTATAAAAGGAAGTTATATATATATATTTTTCGTTTTTATTTTTTATTCTCACAAGTGGGGTTCAAATCAAAGGTCTTTTGGAAATTTCTGAAAAAAACGATGAAGAAGACTTCAATCACAGTACAACGAGTCTCAAGTTCACAGTTACCTGCAGTAAAGCATTTGACTGGTGCAAACATTATTTATTACATCATACAGTGACAATCCTGACCACATGTTTGGGACATTAAAGGAGTTCCTGGGAGGTCAGTGTTTCAGACATGAGACAAGCAGTCTGAGATCACTGAGAACACTTTCTACCGTGATGTTATCCAAGCACTGGTGAATCGCTGGGATAAGTACATTAGTGTAGCAGGGGATTATACAGAGAAATAAACTGTGTTCTGTTATTCTACACAATTAAAAGTCCCACTTTTGATTTCCCTCGTTTATTGTGATATCGACTGGTGAGATCAAAAGTGCACTCCTGTTTAATAAGTTATAGTTTGAAAGTAAAATATGAATGAAATCTCTATTGTATGCAAAGCATCCTAATAACAAAATTAAATCTTAGGTTATAACATAATAATCCATTTTTATTACATTTAGTGCTAGAGAAATGCAGAAAATAGCAACGGCATAGTAAATAATTACAAAATAGTGGAAAGACGCCAAAACAAATGATGCAAATTACATGAAAAATGTCCCATTAGCATTGACATGTTTGTGTATAATTTCCCTCATGACCATTAGTCTGTTCTGAACAGTTCGTGCCTGTCCCAGTGTGCAGCTGATGATGAGGGTGTTGCTCTCACACAAAGACGTCATTCATCTCTGAGCTTACGTGTTTATGTAACCACACTGCTTTCGCATTGGGGGGGAAAAATACATAAATCTGTCGTAACCCCTTGATGTATATACTGGGGTGTTGTGAGTGATTACATCGATCGATTTTTCCATGCATCTCTCAGGACATACAGTACAGCCGTCCTGTAGGTGTTTCTGTAGGTCACTTTCGTAATCATTCTTTCAGTGTTAGCCCCACTCACTAGTTCTTCCATCCATCAGCTTTATGTACGAATGACAGGATGTGGCCTAAAAGAAGCTCACGCTGCTGCTTTGCTAAAAGAACCTCAGGTATGTTGCTCAATCTGTTTTTTCTCCACTCACTGATGAGAAACACGTGCAAGGTGGTGTGTGAAATTACTACAGCTTCGGTTGCAGTACATCATGTTTCTCCTCTTGTTTACATGGAGAAAGTTGTTCTACAACCCAAAAATACAATTTTACCATCCAATGGTTTTAAAGCATTTGAGCTGGGAGGGTAAAGGATTAAAAAAAATGGAAAGGGGAGGACATTGTGCTGTACCTGCACACACAACACTAAACCTGGGACACAATCTTCCCTGGAAGCTTAAATTACGGCAATTACTAAAACCTTGGTAAAGGAAACCTGTAAATTATGGAAAGTTTTTGGAAGTAATTTTTTTATAACATTAATAATTTATTAATGATTATTATAACGAAACAATAAAAATTTTATTGTTATTTAAGGCTTAAACAAATAAAAACCTTAACCAATTCTTAATTATTTTAAATAGAGGCATGTATACATTATATGCATTTATAACCATAGCAATATTAAATTAAGGGAAAAATAATAATAATTTACTCAATTTAATGAATAATCAAACTGGTTATCCATAATCAAACAACATTTATTTAAGGTAAATCACACTACATTACGCATTCTCGATGTGTTCTAGATATATGTCCTTTAACATCTAATAGTACATCACAAATCAGGAGAGAGAAAATAAAACAATAAAAAACATGAAATTACAGTAATTAGAATCCATTTAATGAATTCATTTATTTAAAAAAAATTGCAGACAAAGGGAAAAGATATCAACAGCAGATAAAACAGACAATAGTGCAACCATTTCCCAAATGAAAAGAGTTTGGATAAAAGAACATAAAAGAAAGCAACAAGCAATGAATAATAAAATGATACAGTGTGCAAGGAATCGGAGCTCTGAGGAAGTGAAAAAATGAGATAGTTCTTTAATCTTCATCTTACAAAATTTTCAAAATGTTGTAAAATGTCCTTATGCAGGGTAATTTACATTGAACCCATTATACGTCTGAGCATTTGAGGGTTAAGGGCCTTGCTCAGGGGCTCACCAGTCCAGGAGGGGTGGTGATGGGTTTAGATCTCATGATATTCTAATTAGTAGTCTAGTCATGGACCTAATCGTGCCCCTGCCCCTGCCACAACAGGTGGCGTTCTAACAACACAGAAATCTATCATGAGTGTGTGCAGGGTGACAATACTGGTGTTGATCAGAGTGAACGTTAAACCAACACATCCCTCTCTCTCTTACTGTAGGCTGTATTGTTATCTCATGATTTACTCTGAGTCATATCACAAGGGTGTGATGTGAAATCTGTCAACCCGACACCCACCACCAATCACCAAGCACAGACAGCATGCAGTTCACCCAGTGAGGTATACGAGATTTGATCATAATCCATCTGTACTGCATACAGTATAAATATTACTGAAGGAGCAAACAGGCAATAGAACATTTCAGGCATTTGATCTAGCATTAAACACGCTATAAAAACAAATAAACAGCATCAAAACATCATATAAAACTGCATATAGTGAGGGAATATGATAAACTATATTAATAAAAGCTTTACTGCCCCCTAATGGCTGAAGTAAAAACAATAACAATCACTAATATTTAGCTAGAAAAGGAAGTCAAGGAGTGAAGTGTATATATACAAAGAGTAATTAAAAAAAATAAAAAAATAAATACATTTAAATAAATAAATAAAACATGGCAAGCCAAGCACAGAAAAGCAGTATGGGTAAAATAGTCAGTTGTAAACCACCTTCCTTTAACAGCTCCTGAATTATACTTTAGTATCTTACAACATATTATTCAATAGCTACAGTGAAACTGATAGGACTCATGGGTAAGAAAGATAGTAGATGGGTTTTCCTGTCAGAGTAAAAATAAAATACCCAGAAATGTTTTGAAATCTTTTAAATAATTATTTCAATCAGTACTCTGAGATATAATATGACCGTTTCTAACTACAGTTAAACACTATTTGAAAAGTAAACTTCACTTACTGCAAAGCCAAATGCAGTAACATGACAATGTGCTTCTGTTGAAGTTGTATCTTCATGCCTTTGTAGTCTGGCTTCTGTAAATAATTTGCTATGGCAAGATCGTTTTAAAAATAAATTGTTGATCAGACTGAACCTGAGGCTTTGTATGAAAAGTAGGCCAAACGTAACCAGAAACACAATAATTCTCATTCTTCACTTAAAACACTCTAGTGAAGAGGAGACGTGTGCACACGTCTCAGAAGAAACGGCTAGATTGTGAGGACAGGTCTATTGAAGGGGTTCTCTTGAGTATTTATGTTGTTTCCCAGTGGCTGTTAGGAACAAGAACGAGAACAACAACAAGAGACATCATGTTAAAGATGGCTAGTAAGAGAGAAAGTTAAGACCTGAACAAAGTTTTAGCATATACAGTAAATACTTGTAGAAAAACGTAATTAATTATTATAGCTTGTTTTGCATTCAGTCTCAGGATTAGTAAAGGCAATCAACAGAAAGTAATTAACCTTTTGCACGTGACCTCACAACATCTGTCAGCCATAGTCCCTCTCTAACCCCTGATCAAGGCCACTACTTGGTGGGTATAACAAGGGATTTGTGATTCAACACTGGAACAAGTAGTTATTACTTAGAAAGTTTAAAATGTCAGTATTAGTTACCTAAACATCATTTAATCACGCATGAAGAACAGAATATTCCATATTGTTTAGCCTGTGTATCGTCTTATTAGCAACAGATACACTGACTGAACAAACACTAACATGCGAATAAATATAATTAAAATATTCATTTTTAGACTCTTGTTTCTCTTTTGAATAAGTCCAACACAACATATTGCATATGAAAATAATTAGCAGAAGAGAAGCTATCAATTTAGGTTACTCTTTTATCAGACATCTTGGTAGTCACATGACATAGTCGGTACTAATTTTTTTACTTTCATACTGATCTGAACTTAACTAATTGTTAGGGTTTAATTGCTCACCTTTTACTAAGCACCATATTACAAGTCCGACTACAGCGAGAACGAAAATGCAGCTTAGGGTAATGTAGACAGGATGCCCGAAGGAGGTCTCTTCTTTAAATACAAATAAAAAATATAAATGTTTTTAATATAAGACATGAAAAGAAAATGTGTACTGTGCTACTGTATTTAGAGAGGAAAAGACAATATTAATAATCTACCTGAACATGTTATTAAATGTACATCATACTGTATAATAAACCAAATAGACAACATGTAACATCAAAGACTGATATGATATTGTGATATATAATATGATATAGAATATATCTAGGTATTTATTGTCTGTGTAATTAGAAAGCAATTAGGAAATATTATACACCTGGACACCATCTATATAATTGTCATGTGTGGTATACACGGACATAATGATGTACACACCATACTATCCTGAATTACAGATTATAGTGATAATAATAATAATAATATCATACCCTAAATCATAAACCAGATCAATTATTTAAAACAAAATATAAGTTAAATTAAATGTGTGAGTTCATACCCCAGGTGATTGTAATATTTCCCTCTCCGAGGCTGCTGTGATGCACTACACAGGTATAGAGCTGATCTTCTGTGTCCTCCTCAGGTCTGATCACACTTCTTCTAGTCTGATATGTACCATCACCATTAGGCAGAACATCATTTATTTCATCATCTATGAGCTGTAAATCTTTTCCATTTTTCATTCCAATCCACTTCACCTGCACCGCTCTGGGGTAAAACCCAGTCACATGACAGGTGAGAATGGTGGATCCTGCTCTCTGCCTCTTAAGTAACCTTATCTGTGGAGCTAAAAAAAAACAAAAAAAAAACACAACCACCAATTTTTTTTTTTACGGAATGTCATCTACGTAATATATGTACAGTATAGTGTCTGGTCTCTATGATTAGTATGATTCTCTTTGTATAAATCAGTATAATATATATATATTATAGAATAATGTAAATGATCTGTAAAATAATCTATACAATGCGGAATAATGTTCATTATCTGTATAATGATCTATATAATGTATTAAAATTATATGATCAGTACAATAATCAAACTTAATTACATTTATATAAAATAAGCTATTTATAATAATATAAACTGTACTTTATACAGTGGTATAAAGTATTTAGACACTGTTTTACCACTATATCCATTTAAATATACTGAATAATGTATTTTATTTTTGAACTTATAAATATAAAATATGACTATATACTATTCAGAAACATAAATCATGTTACTGCACATACATATATTTTGTATAAAATATTTTTCTTCATACAAAAGGACATGGAAATATATATGCACTGGAAATACTCATTAAGTCTAAATGCGAGTCCGAATACTTATTTTCCATCATATTAAATACATATTATTTGTAAAGACACAAATGATGTAAACATTGATGCATTTAAAAAGTTCTACATTTCTCTGACACGTATCTTACCGTTCTTAATGCTGAGTTGAGGAGCATGTTCTAAGAACATCCTAAGGCGGTCAAAGCAGGTCTTTTTGTAGAATGACAACACACTTTCAAGCATGATTATATTCCCTTCTCTGACACGTTTATATTTGAGGGCTTCAGGAACGGAAGCAATGTATCTCTTATTGTCAATATCTAAAGTTATAAAGTCCTTTCCATTGAATGCATGCGCTAATGATGCCTTGGTTGTGCCATCTGGATAGAGGTCACAGCGACTGTAGCCTTGGTATACATTCATTTTTGAAAATGTGCCTGTAATACACAATAAAAAAAATAAAAATGTAGATGTCAGCGAAAAATGTTGTTGCATTTGTGTGTGTGTATATATATGCATACACACACAAATGCAACAACATTTTTTTTACTAGGAACATTATTATTATTAGTAGTAGTAGTAGCAGTAGTAGTATTATAGAACCATGCTGCCACCTACTGGACAGATTTTTTATTACAATATTAAACTTGCTTAAATGGTCTGCTTAAATTATAAAATGCTAATTGGCAAAACATGGTTAATAGTAAGCTATTCAATTATTACTGACATAAAAAAACATCAATTAATATTTAAAAGCTGCAAGATAATCAGCTCTTTCCAGATATCAACACTGCAGCTACAAAACTCATTGTTAATGAGCAACTGACTAGAGCAAATATGTTTTAAACTTTCTCACATTGAGGTCCACTTTTCATGCATGGTGAGGACAGGCTACCACCACAATACACCAGAGTGAGAAGGAGGAAAGGGCGTGTGTCAGTGACTACTTAAAAGCTAGTTTGGTTAACCCTGTAATAGTTTGGAGTACTGTATGCCCAGGCCCAGTCTGTGCTTAAATGTTAAATGTTTAAAAGTTGGCAGGTCTGATACAGACTTGTTTTATTTTGTAGGCAAATTATAAATTGAATAATCATATAATGTGTTAATCTTGCAATGTCCTTTTTTTTTTGTCAAATGAGGAATGTTAATAGACAAAGTCTTTTACTTGTTATCTATTGCAGAAAATCCATGTGAGGTACCTGTGAGGTTGAACTCTGACATGGCTGTTTGGAGTGCTGAACCCATTTGTGCCCTGTTGTGGAGTGATAATAAAATGATTTCTTTCCAGTGTTGCTGAGCATCTGGGGTGTTAGCCCATTCAGGATATGGTGGTGATGACTTCATGGCGCTGTCATAGTAAAAGAGGGTCACATCATTCACAGTAACACTCTCTGTGTAACTGGGAAGGCCGAGGCCTTCAGAGCCCAGGAAATTGCAACTCAAAGAATGAACATCTGCAAAATATTTAAAAGATACTGTCAATGCAGATAGTCTGAATGCAATAGTCTGAACAATAAAAAAGTAAATAAATCATACAATAAGTTGCAGCAATCATGTTATTTTAAATGCATATTCTTTAAGAAATCATCTACGTATTTTAACAAAATGGCATAGACATGCTTTGATTCCATACATTTGTGTCAGCCTACAGGGGTATCAATGTGTGAAAAGCCAGTTTACCCAACACACCCATGAAAACGGTTAATCTGTATAATGTATAACAGTTTACAATCAGATATCAAATTGCAACTTTGCTCCTGCACCATGACATAATCCTGAAAACCGAGAAGAGCCCTTACATACTACATACTGTACATGTACACACAACAGTTTAGGAACGCTCTAAAAGGACATAATAGAAGACGGCAATAACAAAAAAGCTGACAAAATAGAACAGACTGATTTAGAGAGAGAGATCAGTGGATTATAATGAGGCTTCAGTTTAAATGCAGCTTTAAGTTCAGATGATGAGACAGAAACTGATGTGGATAATGGTGTTCTTCCATGAAAAGTGATGAATGGAGTTGTAGACAGCATCTTTGTGTAGAACTGAAAATAAAGTTTTGAAAGGTAATGTCTCATTTTTTATGTTGCGTAATTGAATGAAGTGTAGGAAAACCTAAAAATCAGCAAATGTCAAAACTTGTACAGGCCACCAGATATATACAGAAAAGAGGGAGGAAAAAAAATTGCGGGCAAATTTTTGGCTTTTATTTTCAGCCCAGTCCAGTTTGTTACGCCACACAGTGATGAAAGGGGAAATGAGGTTGCTGCTGAGGTTGTTACATAAAAAAAAAAACCACGTTTTTAAATTGTATATTTGGGCACTTCGCAGCCTGTCGCAGGGAAACATTTGTTTCCAATTCTTTAACTTTTTTTTTTGTAATTCAATATGTAGAACCGAGGGGTGGCTAAGGACCTTTGCAAAGGTCATAAATTAATGCACAAAAATCAGCCATAACATTATGACCCCCTGCCTAATACTGAGTAGGTCCTCCCTTTCGCAACCATAACAGTAATGCGCATCACTTGTCTAAGTGTTTTTTTTTTTTTTTTTAGTTTTCCTTAAGTGAACATGTAAATGTAGAACTTCTACTTGAGCAATATTTCACGCTGATGGGAATCTTAACCTCTTTACTTAACTACAGGATTTGTGAATTTTGTCCACCTCTCATAACATTAAATAATAATAATAATAATAATAATAATAATAAATAATAATAATGATATATATATATATATATATATTTTTTTTTTTTTTTTTTTTACGAGGTGCCTTTTAAACTTTTGAACTGAACAACACGACAATGTGTTTGCTCGAATAGCAATACAAATGATTTTATCTAATTAACAAACAGACAGAAAACTACCTTTTGGCAGCTGCAGCAGTAACAGTGAAACTAAACACTGAAGAGTGCCGCATTCCCGCCATGCACATCTTGTAGTAAACGCGACTCTGACACACAAACAAACAAACAAACAAACAAAAACGAAGCTTGTTTTAAAAAGTCTCCACAAAACCAACACTTACCACAACGTGAAAGAGCAATGTGTAAGAGGAAGAATAAACCGTAAATAATCTCTGCTGGCCCCATGTTGAAGTCATTTCTTCATAATTCCAGTTTTTTTTTTTTTTTTTTAAAGGGTAAACTGATCTGCGAGTCCGTTTTATTTTTTGATTTCAAGTTAAACGCTCACTTCCGCCCCCTGGTGACGCACTTACATAAACCGGATATCTGTTGACGAAAACTTCATCGTGATGTTTCCCTTAGGGTGGGTGCAGAAGTCAGATTGTGGTGCACACCCATGCTGCATTCTCTGCTGTAGACTGCTGTTATGTGTTACAAGAAATATAAATAGAACCTCTGTAGTCCAACTAGAGACCATAGAGTCCAGTGGTGACCATTGTATTTATTCCCATTTTCACAACTGTGGTCAACATTCACACACACACATTCACACACTACAGACGATTTGGGAACGCCAATTAGCCTAATGTAATCTTACCAGTCTTTGGACTGTGCGAGGTAGCCGGAGTATTCATGCAAGAACATGCAAACTCCATGCACACAGACCCCTAGGAGGGAATCGAACCAGACCCTGGAGGTGCAAGGGGAGTTTCTGAGGTAAAAGAAAAATATAAACCTCAAATGTCAATGAGGTAAAGCTGAGCATCATCAGCATAGCAATGAAATAAAATTTCATGCCAGCTGATGACACAGCCCAGAGGAAGCATATACAATAGAAACAAAACTTCTATTTTACTACTTCTATTTCTCTAAGGGCAGGAGTCGCTCAGTGCTTAACACAGTTGTCTACAGATCACTGCTGGGCCCTTAAGCAAGATCCTTAACCCCACTCTGCTCAGATGTACAATACAAAAATGTAAACCTGTAAATTTAAAACCTAATAATACTTATTTCTCATGACAATTTTCATTAAAAATAAAGTGTTCTGGAAATGGAAACTTCAGAGATAAAATGAAATCTCCATGATATTATCGCATACTAATTATTAGACCACAAACAAACTGCTGTTCATTAAATCCAGCATCAACCATCTGCATAGAGCTTTGAGATGTTCAGTGACAGACTTCTGTGACAGGACTGGACTACTCATGAGACTTACCCAGGAGAATTTTTTTTGTTTTGTTTTTTTACCCAGGGCCATGTAGCTCTTGAACGCCTCTCTACAGGACCAGTACAATGGATATTGGGAGTTCTGGGCTTGAGGGACCCTTGCTACAGGCTCACTACCAATCTAATCTGCACATACCTTGTCACAACCTGAACTCAATTTTGTAGTACTCATGAAACTTCTAGAGGTCAATGCTGAGGTCACTTTTTCATTTCTTCAAGTTGCACCTCTCACATTGCACTACATCAACTTTGTCAGTTTCTACTTTTTTCCTATGTTGTTACCTTCCATTAACACATGTTGCATTTGCAATGTGTTATGATTTTGATCTGTTTGTTTTAGATTATTGCACTTGTCATCCACAAGCTTACTGTAACTTTGTCTATTCACTACTGAATGTTTGAATTTCATATGGATACTTGGAATATGTCCATAAAAAATTTGTACTGATCAGGTCTGTAGAATTAATTTGATTGGTAAAGTCACTGGATGAAAGAAAATTTGAGAACTCTTGTGTCAGAATATCTATTTAAATTAATGTAAAAATAGTATGTGTAGATGTACAGTATGTGCTTAATTTGCCTCCTGTCACATCTGCGACATGAATGATCTTTACGATTAGCTCTGAGGTCGAGCTTCACCTTCGAGAAGAGTACGAAGTCCACAGAAGCCAAATCTTACAAGAAGGGTGGGTGCGGAAATAAGATCATGTTGTTTCTGGCGAGAAACTCAAGTGTGAAGAGAGGTTACTTAGTGAGAGATTTCGTCATACTTGTCCCTAACCTAAGGACAATTTAATGTGGTTCAGGGAACATAACATTAACATTTATATTACCCATGTGGGTTCAGAAAAAAAAAATTCTATAACATCCTAGTAACATTCATACAACTGTAATCTCTCTCAAAGTGGTAGATGCAAAAAAAAAAAAAAATTCACCTGCACTGAGCCAGAGGATTTAACTGTAAAGACACAGGTCAATCCTCAACCCAAATTAAAGCTCTAACTGATGCTGACTGCAGCCCAATAACCATAAGACGACATCTGTGGGAGAAGGGCTTAAAGAACAAAAAACATCTTCGAAAGAGACGTCTCCTCCCACACCACAAACTTGCCCATTTGGAATTTGCAAAGGAGCACCAAACATGGGACAGATGGAAGATAGGTTTATTCTTAGACAAGAAAATGTGGTCCTGATGGCTTCCAATGATACTGGCATGACAAGGAGATCCTACTGGAGATGTTTTCTATGCATTTTAAACCCAAACAAATAAAAACCTCAGGCAATTACACACATTTTACAATTATTATTTTTTTTTAAAATAAAGATATGTATAAAATATAATGCATATAAATGTATATACATACACCCTTAAAAATGCTGGGTTAAAAACAACCCAATCTGGGTTGTTTTTAACCCAGCTGCTGGGTAACTATTGGATTAACTAAATGCTGGGTTAATTTACTTTTTTAACCCAGCAAAATGGGTTAAATATTCAACCCAAACGCTGGGTCATATTTAACTAAAATGCTGGGTTAATTCTACCACATAAATTGGTCAAATGTTGGTTAATTTTAACTGGAATGTTGAGTTAATTCTAGCTCACAAATAGGTTATTATTATTTATGTTTTACAGTGAATCTGTTAAAAAAAAAAACAAAAAAAAAACACATCTATTAAACAGTTAAATTACTTTGATATACTGGTTTATTACAAAAAATTTCCAAGTTTTGCAAACCATACATATATGCAACAAACAACATCCTATTAAATGTTCATAGAAAAAAACGTTTATTTTTCAAAAGCACAAGAACAGATAATCAACAGCGACATCATTACTATACTATTACTCACAAGGGCAGAATGGAGTAATAACACAAATAGGCTGAGACAGCTTCTACAGAGCAGGATCTCTTTGTGACATTAGATATCTTTTCTGCAGAACAAAACTATCCAGCCCTGGTTCCGTTTTAACATACAAACACTGTCTATGACTTTTCAAGTAGGTCTTGCTATTTCATAGCAACATTACAAAAAGTCCTATACAGAAGCACACTGCTTTAAATAGTTAAATGTCAAAAATATTAAATGCCTTAAAGCACACATCAACCGCCCCAAGTAGTGTGCATTGCTCCAGAGCCTGTCCCACCAGAATGACAAATGCCTGAGAGCAGCGCTGGTCATCATCTCCCAACGTCAGGATGTACAGTAGGGGTACGGCCTTGACCCTTCAGCCTGCTTGGGGTATTCCACCATGTTGGTGCCAACCTTAGAAAGAAATGAAAGTAAGTTAAAAAAATTGGTTGAATAACAAAGATTAAACTGAATAAGACTATCAATTTAATGTGTAATAGGATTTATACTAAATAAAAAAAAATAAAAAAACAAAGCTAGGGTATAGGTAACCTGAAACAAAAACATGAAAACAGCTACTACCAAAAATAAAATAAGCATGGCTTTTAGGATAAAGCTCTCCCTCTCATATATATATATATATATATATATATATATAGAAATGTGGCAATGCCGTGGCAAGGCAATTAAATATAAAGTTTTAGACCCGATTACGCCACCCCGAGGTTAACCGGGGAAATAACACCAATAAGGAACAGAGGTTCATTAGGCTGAATGAACGAGAGACAGGAATACAAATGTACACTTGTACATTTATCTCTGGATCACAAATAGCTATCACACGCAATCAAAAAAAAAAAAAAAAAGGACAAGGCACTATGTGTACTTAGAAGAATAAAATAAAGCCAAACAAACCGAAACAAAATTTCGGGCACCGGCTTCTCAGCGGTAAGGGCAGACTAAAGGAGGTACCGGCCTTACAGGTGCTCCACACACACATCCACACACTTACACAAAGTGAAACGTGAACACAAACTGCACTCCATACAATTATACTACCCCCAATACTCTGAGCTAGCTAGCCTCCGAGCCCAACAGTCAGGGGCGTCGCACCCGTGGGGGATGTTTTAACACCCACACTTTTCCCGGTGAGAGGGTTCAACACCCACACTTTTCTACAGTTTTCCCGCAGTTTTGAACAAACACCTTGGCATTCGCTCCTCCGTTTCTCTGGCCGCTCTGTGTCTCCGCTCGCTTCAGCTCTCCTCTCCCCTCCCTCTCAAACATGACACCGGCTGATGATTGGCTGTTCTGCCTTAAGTCCCGCCTTTCTCGGTGTGTTAGATTTATCGGTCAGCTCGTGCAGAGGAGGCGGGAACTTATGGTTATGATTATTTACATCTCCGTTTTCCAGTTACTTTGAATGTTTATGCTTTTGATGTTTTTAAATAAGCTTGATATATGTTTGGGAAGATGTTCTGTTTATGTTTTGTTGACATGTCGAATGTTTTCTGTATTATATTTAGTTTTTTAGACTAATGGTAATTGCTAATTGGGATAGTGTTCAGTAGCTAACTGAGCTAAATTCGGTTATGTGTGTGGCATCAGTGCATAAAGTAACTGTGATGAAGAAGGACAAATTGACAATGTTAAGCAATGTATTTATGGGTTTATTGCCAGTGCAATTGATTTTGATATTTTGAGCATTGTTTGTTCATTAGCTGACGTGCCTGTTGTGTTTGATTGGATCTGTTGAGGAGATAAAAAAAAGTGAGAAATAATGTCAGTTTGCATACCTGTTGACTATGGAAGAATATTATTTTAATGTTTAAAAACAGTAAATTGTTGAATTATTTATATTATACTTTTGTTTATAGTTATTTAGAAAAAGCTTTTTGTGAGGACTTTTTTTTTGTTTTATATCATTGCTTACTTGCTTAGCTGCAAGTAAGCAAAATGTATCAGTCCCAGTCCTGTCAGACCCATTTCACTATCAAGCTTCCCACTGTCCTTTTGTCACACAGTATCATTAAGATGCAGAAAAGTAAGAGGCAGGAGAAGATTGACACCTTTTTCAAGAGAAATCCTGTAAGTGAAATTAAGAGATGAAAGTTGAAAAATGTTGACATTAAACAACAGTAGCCTATTACCATTAGATGCTGTTTGAATTAATTTCATTGTATTACTTTTCAATATTCACTAACCCAAACTCGCCTCAACAGTGTTGCTGTGTGCCATGTACATAAAGACTAGCTGGACAGGGGAAACAGAAAAAAGGTTGCTGAGCAGTTTGTCTCTTTTAAGGAGAGCAGAAAGAGCACTTTTGGTTCTTTTAACATTAGGAGATATAGTTGGTCATATACTATTTAGTCAGTTGTTGGTTGCATTTATATATGTGCATAGTTGTTTATATTTTTGTTCTGAATATACAGTATAATGTTTGTATGAAATGTCTGTATATTTGGAGTAACAAAATAATTTCTCCCTGAGATTAAAGCATTTCTGATTCTAAATCTTTGGCAAGTCTAGCAAGTGTGTTCTGAGTGTGTTTTTAGTATCACTATCACTTATTTAAATTGAAAGCTTTTTATATCTTGTATGTTAATACCTTTTGTACCCTTCTGTCATTGTATTCATCATTTTTATTGTTAACAAACAAATCACATTCATCCCCCACACTTTTGAAAAGCTTGCTACGCCCCTGCCAACAGTGCCCGAGATGGACAACACAAAATACAATTAACCAAACGCACACAAAAAAAAAATAAAAATATAAAAAACACAATAGATAAAGAAGGCAAGAAAATAAAGAGAACAAGTTCTCGTTGCCCTAAACAAAAACGAATATCACAATTTAAACAAACAAATAACATAGCTCGGACAGCTCACCAAAAATTATCACCTAAAGTTCAGAGTTCTCCTAACGTTGCTTGTGACTCCACAACACAAAAATGCAGAGAACCCGGAAGTCCAAACTGGCTTCCAGACAGTAGCAGGGCAGCTCTGAACCACTAATACAGTCACGGCAAAAATAATAATAATAAAAAAACAAAACAAAGAAACAATAACTCAGAAAAAAAAAAAAAAAAACAGCAGGAGAAACAGCAGCGCCGTCCTCAGGCAAGGCGGAGGGCAAATACTTCCGCCATCACGAGACTCACCGGCACCGCGTCAGACACCCATAGCTACTAAGAAAGAGAACCATGACTAAATCGCATCTCTACCATAAGCCAGAGAAAACGAAACTTACTTACCCAGACGAATCGTTTCGCCACGCGAGTTGTAGTGCCGCTCACAGCGGACCATGCAGAATAACACATACACAAAAAAAGGCCCCACGGCTAAGTGGTAAACAAACACCGGTTAACATCACCCAATGACAGAACGCGCAGCACGTAAGGAGCGTATACCTACCCAACAAAGAGTAGACAGTCTGACTCAAACAGAGTCAATGCGCATACTAAGGGAGAAATAAAACATCGGAATTTTAATGTACATGCCCACCTCTTCATTAGCCACATAGCTTTAAAAAAAAAAAAAAAAAAACCAACTACACACCTTCTGTCCTCGCGCACGCCGTGAAGGCGGTCCTAGTCGTGACGTACACCAGGTAGATTATTCCAGCCTTAAATACCTGCAAGAGCCATCCTGATAGGCTATCGTGGGTGACAATTGACTTACTTGTGAGCCAATGAAAGAACCCAATCACCCACATTGCCACAAACACACACACACACACACACACATATATATATATATATATATATATATATATATATATATATATTTATTTTTTTTAGTCAGACTAGTTTATCTCGTGGTCTGTGTTAATTATAAGCTAATTACCGAGGAGATGCATTGTCATACCTGGGGTCATACTGGCACATTACAATCACCCAAATATTAATACTTCCATCTAGTAGTTATCTGTACAGCTGACTGATAGTTAATTTAGTCTGAGTCACAAGCAACTTTGGTTAAAGAGGGCTACCTGGTTATCTTACATGCAGCAGTCATATTTGCATACTACTTGCCAAAGGGGGAAAGGTGTAAAATATTGTTATAACTCGGGAGAAAAATTACTAGCTAGTGAAAAACAGGAGGGTTAGCAGGTGTGTATATTTGTGAGAGGGTCAGTGTTTTGTAACACCCCAGCATTTTATTGTCTCAAACAGTGAGATTATCAAAGTTCTAATGTTTTTTTTTTTTTTTAATACTGGACAATTTATTAGCTATTATAGTAATGATACAATAGTTGCATTAGTCTGACCATAAAAAGCTAAAAGAGTCTCATAAAACTCCATCGCTGTTAATGTAGTAACAAGCCATCAATAATATAGTGTATCCATAAAACACCTGAGTATAACAAGCATGACATATGATGAGGAGCCCGATTTGTGCATTAATCACTATACATAAACTTAGTCTTACCTATGTGTTTTACCATAAAAGTAAATTACGTGTGGGAGTGGGGAAAGCATACTGCATTTCCTACATAAAAAAAAAAAGGAATCAGCCGTATTAAGTTCTGGGTTTTAGATTTTAAATATAAAGATTTGGTTGAAATGTAGGCAGAAGAGATTTTGTTAATAAGTTCAGTGAACTATTCATGTATGTCTCACATATTGATAGCTGAAAGAAAAAAAATAATACTATAAAAAATATAAAGGCTTTTTGTGAGTAGATAATGATAAGGACCAGGTGACGAAGAGACCAGAGGTATAAGCAAACTTGCTCTTTTTCCAATCAGTAGATATCAGGGAGGTCAGAGTATTTCCTGTCAAAGTAACCACCTGTGTAGATCCAGTCTGAGGTTCCTGTATAAGGATTTGTGCCCTGCTGGAACCATCTGGTGGACCACTCCTCCTCATTATTAGCACGTTCTCTACGTGCAGCCCGTTGTTTTTCTTCAAGTCGTTCCTTTTCTTGACTCGCAGTGTCTATGTCTCCATTTTCCATTGCTCTTATGTCTGGACGCAGGCGGCAGTCTGTTGGTGCTATGATACCCTCCATGCCAGGAGCCAGTTTATTGAGCATCATGGCAAAGCTGGTGAAATTATACATCTGGCTCGAGTGTGCAGGTCTAGGGGTTATCCTCCACAATAATGTACTGCCAAGGATCATAGTGACTGTTTCCTGAACCTCTGGCATTTCATCAGCATCATCAGCACCACTACCAGTACTTTGTTCCTGCTTGTGTTTCTTCAAATTTCCACTTTTCTTGTCTGCCTTCTTATTTGTTTCATAGACCTTTGGATCTATGGCGTAAAGACACTCTGTCCACTTCCCATACAGAATACACCGCTTCTTCTTACTCTTGTCAAGGATATGACCTCCCACCCGGTGCAGTTCTTTGCCAAACATAACGCAAGGCTTAAAAGCAAGTACACACTTGTCCCCGGTGCTGTGGTTGATGATCTCTACTGTTCCATACTGTTCGATCCACAATTTGCCTATGATGACATTATGCACACAGCACATAGGGTTTGCCCATGTGTAAACCTCCTTGTGCTTAGATAGCTCTAGTGTCATAGTTCCTTTCGGTTCTGCTTCTACACTTTTGCCCCAGAACTTCAGTTTGGGATAGATAGAGCCGTGGAACTGAAAATCTTGGCTAAGTGATTCAGCGTAAAAAGCACTAACTGGGGGATGGTGGCTAACCTGCTCAGACATCAACCGGTATCCCTCATCTTCCCTTATGAGCTCATAGGTCTCTCCCAGCAAAGGGTTAAAAGGTTTTCCAGTTCTGTCCCACTGTGACGCCACAGCAGACACAGCAAATGCAGCAACAAGCTGCATACGCTCTATAGAATCAGATAGTGTGCAAGCTTTATGAATGAGGTATGTGTGTTCCATGTATTCTGTAAGTCTCTGAAGAAAGCTCAGTGGCTCATTAAAAACCACTGGCATAGTTATCTTGGACAACTCCATCCCTATGCATTTCTTCAGGAAGCCCCAAATACTGAAGTCATGTCTGGAAAACATGGGGGCAGGGAGGGTTGTCCTTCGTTCCGACATTCCATTCTCTGATCGCACACAGCCATTAGATGACTGTTTTTTTTCGAACCCAGAGGCATCTTTAAAGCTGACTTCACAGGAGTCATCTGATTCCAAACCTGTCTCTGCATCATAAAACTCCTCTTCACTGTTCATGATGGACAGTTAGGAATATTTTCATCAGTGAGAGAGAATCATTCTTTCAAAGCAGCAGTCTGTTCGAGACCTTTCAAAATACAGCACAGACAAATGATGAGTTGCTATGGCTGCATATTTAAGAAGAGAAATACTGCATGCAAACTTATCACATAGAAATGCTAATAGCTGCTACGCGTGAACATTTAAATTCAAGCAGGAAAAAAAGTACTGTGTGTGATGTTATAAAGCAGTACAGAATGCTAATGCAGTGAATCAGTGACCTAGTCATTACATTTACTTATTTATTTATTAAATGCTTTTATCCACAGCAACTTACAAATGAGACTGATTACATAATACGTAGGTGATCTGGTAGATCTGAATTAGGCTTTTCTTTATGTGTACGTGCACATCCTGGCTGTCTTGTGCATCCTAAAAAGGTCTGTTTAGTATCTTGTATGTTCTATATATTTTTTATATTGATAAATAGTTTTGCATGTCAAGTCAGAGATTTTAAACTGAAATGCAAATCACGACAACAGAGCTGTTCAGTGTGTTTAACCTCACTGTGCATTAAATTGCTGAACCTTGAATATTGGACAGAAATGTTTTGCCTCTAATGTGCCACCTATAATAAATAACGCATGGGATTTATGCACAATGCCACTTGTAATGCCACTGCTTCTTCATGTGCATGCAAGGTAATGTAAAAACCTTAAGCAAAACCTTTTAATCTTTATACTTAAGAGTCCAACAGTGGCTCTATGATAGTTCTTAGAGGTTTAGGTTCAAAAATAAAGAAAAAAAGAAGCTTTTAGGGGCCACTATTGGTTTATAGTTATTTGCGCAGCATTAAAAAGAATTAGCAAATAAAAACGAGGTAAATTAAATCATTTGTACAAAATAATTTTTACAATAATTTTTATAATAGTTTGTATATTGATGATAATGATGACACTTAAAAAAGTGCATCAGGTTATCAATACCACATTGTCATACTTCACAGCCATACTTGGTTTATAGTCCTTCTTTTTATTATTCTAACAAACAAAACAATAAAAAAGTACAGTTCTTAAAAAGTATGCCAGCAATCTAAGCTACCTCCACCTGTTTTTCCACAACCATACTCATTAACAATGGGCCAGCTGAAAAACCAGTCATCCCTATGGACATACAGGCTTCAATTAAAAAAAAAAAAACTAAAAAAAAAAAAAAAACAAGCCTCTGTATTTAGTGACAACAACAGGACCTTGTGACATGTGTCAGAGGGAACCGAAACTCAGGTAATGCAATGCTATGCAATAATGAAAGATCTTTTCCTTGCACACAGCTCACACAGACATAATTTCACACAGAATGCAATTTTACAGTTGATGCAACTTTATTGTTAAGCAACACGTATTACAGCATAACCTACTATGACCACAAAGAGTTATAAAAGTTCCATTAGACTATTATTATTCAACCCAATCGAGCTCATGGTCAATTAAATCAAGCTGTAATTGTTTAAGTCTTCATCTTCTACACTGTAAAGTATACAAAGTTTTACAAAGTTCTAATGTTAACTAAATGCTAGCGTCATGCTAATACTACAGTTACAGTTTCTTCACCCTGCAAACATTCTACAGAGAAAGATAAAAAGCTCAGACATCTTATCCGTTTCCTTCACACACAGGTGGGGTTCTTTGGCTAACTATAGCAGCTATTGTCAGCTAAATTATCTTACCTCAGACCAGCCTGAAAGTTTAAGTGTAACCTTAACACGGTAACAGTAATAAATGTTATATATAGTAATAATTTTTTTTAACCAACAGAGGCAACCCAGCATTTGGGTAGAAAAAACAACCCAGCGTTTTTAGTGTGTAGCAAATTTCAAGAAATACGTTTAAAAAAAAGGACAAAAAATTATCTGAATTTAATGAATAATCTGAACTTGCTATGCATTACCAAAAACATTCATTTGAGGGAAATCACACTGCATTAGGAGTCCTAAAACATCTTAACAAAATCTAATCTTCTAGCTCTATGTGCTTTGACATCTAATAGTACATCACAAATCAGGTGTGAGTTAATAAAATAATAGATGAAATAAAATATAATTCATTTGGTGCCTCCCATCTTGAGTCTACTTTTAAACTGGTAGACTCTGTCAGAGTCCTAACACTGTCAGGAAGGCTATTCCAAAGCTTAGGAGCTAAATATGAAAATGCTCTACCCACTTTTGTAAATTTTGATATTCTGGGAACTACCAGAAGTGTAGAATTTTGTGATCTTAGGGAGTGTCGTGGATTATAACGTGTTAGAAGATCAGGCTAGATACATGTGAGCTAAAGCAGTTAGTGCCTTGTATAAGTAATGCTAGTTCGTAATTAATTCTAAACTGAACAGGTAGCCAGAGCAGGGATGATATTATTGGGGTTATATGATCATATTTTCTTGATCTAGTAAGAGCTCTGGTGGCTGCATTTTGGACTAACTGTATCTTGTCTATTGAGGATGCAGGACAACCACCTAGTAATGCATTACAATAGTCCAGTCCGGAGGTCATGAATGGATAAACTAGCTTTTCTGTGTCAGATACAGATAAAACGTTCCTAAGCTTGGCAATATTTTTAATGTGGAAAAAGGTTGTTTTTGTAATATAGATAAGTTTTTCAAGAGACAAGTTGCTGTCTAATATCATGCCCAGGTCTTCCACTGTCAAGATGGTAGTAATAGTACATCCTTCTAAATGCAAGCTGAAGTGTGAGAGCTTTTGTGTATTGGTTTTTGGACCAATAAGTAATATTTCTGTCTTATTTAAATTTAGTAAGAAAAAATTATCATCCAATCTTTTATGTCTTGGACACACTCAGTTAATCTAGTCAACTTGGGTATTTTATCTGGTTTTGTTGAGATGCATAACTTGGTATCATAAGCATAGCAATGGAAACTAATCCCATGTCTAATGATGTTACCCAAGGGAATCATATATATGGAGAACAGCAGAGGACCTTAAACTGACCCTTGTGGGACCCCATATTTCACTGGCAATACACCGGACAGTTCTCAAATCAGATCTACATAATGGTATCGATCAGACAAGTAAATATAAACCATTTTAATGCCTCTCCCTTAATACCTATGAGAATATTATGATCTATAGTGTCGATTGCAGTACTAAGATTAAGTAAAATGAGTATTGAGATAAGCAGCCTTGGTCCGAAGCTAAAAACAAGTCATTTTAACTAGTGCAGTTTCTGTGCTATGATGGGGTCTGAATCCTGACTAAAATTCTTCAAAAATACTGTTTTCCTGCAAAAAGGCTAATTTTTTTGGGCTGACACGACCTTTTATAATATGTTTTACTTTAATTTATGCATTTAAATTAATAGCAGATAAGACATACAATTGTGCCACAATTTTCCAAATAAAACGCAATAAGATATTGGATAAAAGAACATAGAAGATATTAGATGAAGAAACAAACAAGAACTCATGGCAACACTAAATACCATATTCAAGAAAAAATTATACACTCACAAGGGAAAAATCATATACTTACAAGGGAAAAATAATACATTCACAAGTGAAAAATAATGTACTTTCAAGAAAAAAAATTATGTACTTAGAAGAGAAAATAATGCATTTAATACAAAGGAAAAATAATATACTTACAAGAGAAAAATTATATACTTACAAAGGAAAAATAACAGACCACAAGAGGGAAAAAAACATGCTCCAGAAAGACATAGCTTCTCTCCCATGTGCGAGAACTTTCTTTCTGATTAAGTTAAGAATGCTAAATGCTAAAGCTAAGGCGCAAGGCACTATGGGTTTTTGAGGCCAACACGGACAAAGTGAACATTCCAAATCATGCCAGGGGTATGCGCTAAAATGCCCCCAACCCCCTGCCATGGATTTTTATATTGCTTATTTTATGATTAAATTCATTGGGTGTAATTTGTTATTTGTAAATCATAAACCTATAAATTTATGTTCTAATATAATATTTGATAGAGATTATGTAGGGGGACAATCCGTGGCAGTGGGGGCATTTTAGCGCATAACACTGGCAAGGTTCCGTGTTTATTTGTGTTTTGACCTCATTCCCATAGTCCTTCGTGCATTAGCTTTATTTTTTAGCTTGCAAAATAAGGAGAAAGTGAGTTCTCACATGGGAAAAAGTAGTTGTGCACAAACGGGAAATATCATACACTTACACAGGAAGAAGCACACATTTACACGGGAAAAAGCACACATTTACACGGGAAAAAGCACACATTTCCAACATGGAGAAAAGCTGTATATGGGCAGTATATGAGTTTGAGGTTATAAATAAACAGCTTGATCTTCTCTTCAGTAGTCATCTTGTTCCCTAGTGGCTGTAAGAAAAAAAAAAAAAAGATTAAATCCACAACATCATGAATTGTGTAATTAGTGTCAGACAACAGAGAGAAAGACTCTGATTTTCCACTATTTTTCCACACTGATCATACAGTAGGTATTATCTGATAGTTAGAGTTTAATTGCTCACCGTTAGTTTTATAGAAGTATCGTGTTACAAGCCCAACTACAGTCAGCATGAACATGCAGCCTAATAGAATCCAAACAGGAAGCTTAAATGGTATCTCTTCTTTATCTATAAGTAAAAAAATATATATTTCTTCAGTCTAAGATGTGAAAATTTTTTATAGTGTACTACAGTTTTTAAAGGAAAATATACAACAAACACAGAAAATACCAGGACTAGATTATAGAACTATAAATCAGATTAACTATATCTACATACAGGCCAGACACTCTTCCTGAAAACACGGAATAACTTTATACAAATTGTTTTTTTTGTCTCTGTAGCATAGTAGCATTGATACTATGTGATCGTGTGGACTAAAACAATCTGATTTCAGTCTGAATATGCCAAAAAATTTGATTTGGACTGGAAGTCTGATCAAGGCCTTAGTTATTGATTTGATCCAGCAGGTGATAATATATAAAAAAAAAGACAAATAATTAGGCAAATATTATTTTTTTAAAAACACTGTTTAGATAGAACATGTGAGTTTATACCCCATGTGACTGTAATATTTCCCTCTCTGAGGCTGCTGTGATACACTACACAGGTATAGAGCTGATCTTCTGTGCCCTTTTCAGGTATGATCAAACTTCTTCGGGTCTGAAATGTGCTGTCACCATTAGGCAGAACATCATTTATTTCATCATCTAGCAGCTGAAAATCTGCCCCAAACCACTTCACTTGTACCGCTTTGGGGTAAAATCCAGTCACATGACAGATGAGGATGTTGGAACCTGCTCTCTGCCTTTGAAAGACCCTGACCTCTGGAGCTATTCAACAACAACAACAACAACAACAACACAATAATAACAAAGCACTTACAGTATGTTGTCTACATAATGTATATATGGAGTCTATATGATGAGTATAATCCTCTTTAAAATATAGAATAACATATGATCTGTATTATCTATATAATGTGCTATAATTTATATAATTAGTATAATAATCGATATAATGTATAATAATTTATATGAACTGTATATTAATCTACAATTAATTCAGTTAATAAAAAATCTTCTATATACAGGACTTGGGGTCTTTACACAGAGGGGAAATAAGTATTTAGACATTACTATTTTGTTGTTTAACAACTATTTTGTTGTCATTCTTTCTGTTCATACTGTATATCCATTTAAAATGTAAATGCACAATGTCTTTAAACTTTGTCTTTTTAAGTATTAAATATGACTATAAACATTCAGCTGTGTCTTACTGCACATATTTGTATTACATAAGATTGTATTACATACAATTATATGGAATTTTCTTCATAAAAAGGTCATTATCTGTCTAAAGTAATTTTTCATATGACTATATGAACTGGAAGTCTGAACACTTAACATACTAATTATCTCCTCATATAAAATATGTTTCAACTGTTTATACACAAATGATTGAGACATTCATGCATTCTAACACTCATACTACGTAAGTATTACATTTCTTACCATTTTTTATGCTGAGTTGAGGAGCATGTTTTAAGAACACCCTAAGGCGGTCAAAACAGTACTTTTTGTAGAAAGACACTAAGCTTTCATGGTAGATTATATCATCCTCCCTGATACGTTTATATTTGAGAGCTTGAGGAACAGAAGCAATTATCCTCTTATTGTCAATATCTAAACTTATAAAGTCATTTCCATTGAATGCATGGGTTAATGATGCCTTGATTGTGCCATCTGGATAGAGGTCACAGTGACCGTAGGTTTGGTATACATTCTTTTCTGAAAATGTGCCTGTAATACACAATATAAAAATAAAAATGCAGATGTTGTCAGTGCAAGTTTGAGTCTGTAAATATTCCTAGAAACCTAGTAATAGAACCATGCTGTCTGCTGCACAGATTATTAACAACAACATCAGACATGATTAAAAGTTTACTTAAATTATAAAATGTAATAGGCTAATTACTGTTATTAGTGGCCTGTCCAATTATTATGCACATAAATCAACAATTAATTTTTCGAATGCAGAAAAATTATGTGAGGTACCTGTGCGGTTGAACTCCAATATGGCTGTTTGCAGTGCTACAGAAAGAATTACCCTGTCTACGTATATATCTGCAATAGCCTCTTCCCAGTGTGGCTCAGCAGCAGTGTTTTTAACCCATTCAGGATATGGTGGTGTCGACCTCATGTTGCTGTCATAGTAAAAGAGCGTTACATCATTCACCGTCATAGTCTGTATGAAACTAGGAAGGCCGAGGCCATTAGAGCTGAAGGTATTCCAACTGAGAGAATCAAAATCTGCTAAATAATAAAATGATACTGTCAATGCAGAGCCAATAGTCTGAACAATTTAAATAAAAAAGAGAAAAATGATTGCTATTATATGTTTTTCGAAATGCATATACCTTAATAAATCAACTATATATATATATATATATATATATATATATATATATTTTTTTTTTTAATGGCATAGACATGCTTCGATTTAGGCTATTTTACAGATTTTCAGATATTTCAGTGTTGTCTGATAATGGAGGTATCAATGTGTAAGCCAGTTTAACCAACACATTGATGAAAACAGCTAGATGCTGTAACATGTATATGTATAACAACAGTTTGCAATCAGATATCAAATGCTCCTGGGCCTTCATATCATCATGAAAACGGTGAAGAGCACATACACACTCCCAGTTTAGGAACAGACAGTTCACAGACAATTTAGGAATGCTCTGAAAGGACCTAATAACAAGAAGGCTAACCAGCAAAGTAGACCGGAGTGACACAGAGATTTGTTCGACCCCAATGTTAGCATACAGAGAGATCAGTGGATAACGATGAGGCTTCTGTTTAAATGCTGTAAGTAGCCTTTAGATTAGATGAAGAGACAGAGTGTCCTTGAACAAAAAGACAGATTTATAAATGTAGTCGTCGATACAGCATTTTTTTATTGAAATGAAAATTGAGTTTTGAAACGTCATTTTTAATTTTTTTATGTTGCCTACAGTAGATTTATGAAAAGTGTAAGAAGACTTAAAAGAAAGTGTAAATATTTGTACAGGCCACCACACATTCAGAAGAGGGAAAAAAAAAAATCCATATATATTTCTGATTAAAATATAATTGTGTGAGATTGGCCATGCTCTCTGGGAGGGATGGTGTACTCTCTCTCTTTCTCTCTCCTGTCAGTCTCCATAAGCTCATGTACATGAAGCAGCGTAGATAACGCTTTCCTCCTAGTTTGTTATGCCACCTGTGATGCAGCATGAGCAGCAGTTTGACTATTTGCACTTGACTGTTTATTTATTTATTTTGTACAGCATAGGGGTTTGCAAAAGTCTTGATCCCCCACTTATTTCTTCATATTTTGATATTCATATTTTATAAGGACTTTCATGAGGCTTTCATTTCCAGTCCAGCCCCTGTACCTGAGCAATTTCAGAGGAATTTACGTTTGTTAAGCCACACAGTGACCAATGAATAATTTTTTGGTATATATACAAAGCAGCTTGAAAACAAATAAACATCTAACTGAGGTTGGTAAATAAACAACCAATGTTTTAAAAATGTAAAACTTTTAAGTCTGCAAAAAAATAAATAAAACTTTCTTTAGGCACTTTGCAGCCTGTCCAGTATACATTATTGAACTTTATATGAACAAATGAGCACAGTACTGTAATTCTCTAATAATTATTCCCAACTGTTTTTGTAGAATTAAGTTATGTTTAGTCTTACAGTTCAGCAGTAGGCCTTAAACGTTGTTGGTGACAGTTCAATAACTTGATTCTAATTTTTATTTGTTACATACGCAGTCATACACAGTATGATATGCAGTGAAATGCTCATACGACCGCTCGTGACCTTAAAAAAAAAAAACAATTAACAATGAATAAATAGTTTCAATAGTCTTTATTTTCAATATTTTATTTCTACTATTTTTTTCAATAGTTTTCAAAGGTCGAAATTCACAATTTTATTCAAAATAATCAAAATAATCAAGATAAAAAAAAACATAATCCAGCTTTTTGCATACTCGAGCTCTTCTAAAAATCTCTCTCGAATCGCACGAGTGTATGTTATTGTAAGTGCGACACTGCTGCTCCCAAAAACAAAAACGAAACTTTTTTTTAGTTTTAAAAGATGTCCACAAAGCCAACACTTACCACAACGCGACAGAGGAAGGTGTAGGAGAAAGACAAAAGTATAAATAATCGGTACGTTGTACATGTTTAAATAATTTCTTCATCATTCCAGTAAAACAAAATGGTGACCTAGTGATGGGTCAGTCATGAACAATTTGTTCTTTTTTTAACGAGTCTTAAAATTGACTCCGAAGAACGAGTAGAGTCTCAGAGAGTGATTCGTTCACTGGGTGCGCATGCGCAAAACTTTGCAAAAACTCCTTAGGTCATGTACAGGAAACAGAAATGAGTAGTTACCTCTCAAGTGTTGGTCCGAACAATATAATATAATATAATGTAATGTAATGTAATGTAATGTAATGTAATATAATACAATATGTGGGGCCAACTGTCCTGCAGAGGGCACAGCCTTTTTATTCCATTTTATATTCCATTTTATTATCACTTGCATATTTATTAATCATTTTAATTTTAATTATGTCAATAACCTCCAGGTCATGTGACCTATAATTTGATTCACCATATACAATTAAGTACAAAGTAAAAGAGAACAGCGTTCCTCCAGGACCAAGCGACTACATACATACATCATAAATTACTCATTCAGACAAGGCTAACGCTGTGGCTGGCCCACCGGAGCACACCTCCTCTGCGTTTCACGAGTCCAACAGGTTTGCTCTCCCCAGTGACGCACCCTCTGAGAAACCTGAAAGAGCTCTGGTCATATGAGACTCCATACTGAGGCACGTGACATTAGCTAGGCCTTAAGGGGCGCCAGCGGCAGTGGTTAGGTGTATAACTGTAAGAGCACCGGACAGAACAGGTAATCTAAGGGCTCTAGGAGAGCATAGGTTCTCTGTACATGCTGGAGCTAACGATATATACGCCTTCGTCAGTCAGAAGTTAGCAAGAATACATTTTTAGAGGGGTTTAAATTAGCGAAGGCGATGTCAGATGAAGTAATATGTTCTGGTCCCATCCCAATGTGACATGGCGACATCTCGGGAAGGTGCTGCTCTCATTTCTTGTAGTATAGCTCATAGTCTCAGAAGAAGCCTAGTTAATCGGTGACAATCAGGGGCAGACTGGGACCAAAAAGTGTCCCTGGACTTCCTGGCCCACAGCAGCCCACACCATAATACATTGGCTCATTAATGTAGAGATACATTTTTAACACCAGTTACTAGTATAAAAATATAAAACAATACAGAAATCAATGCTTTTTAAACATATTATTTGAACTATCACTGAACATATATTGGGTCATATCAGTAAAACAAAGAAAAGAACATCAAAACAAACAACATATAAAACTATAAAGACAATATTTTAAAAAGAATAGCAATAAAACTGAACAGGTAAGCTGAAATAAAATCAGTACAGTAGCAGCAGTAGCTCACGCTAGTAAACTAGTTACTTATTTAAATTATTATGGTAGTCAATATTAATTTGAAATAATGCTGAGAAACATTATTTTGAATTAATATTGACTACCATAATAATTACTAGCACGAGTTAATGCTGCTACTGATTTTATTCCAGCTTACCTGTTCAGTTTGATTCCCATTCTTTTCACTCGGCTCTGGTACAGTAGATCAGGGGAGAGGTGTTGGTCATCACCAGCAGGCACTGGATCATCATCACTGATCCTGCTGGACTAACAGAACAGAATGCAATATATAATAATAAGCTTTTTTTTTCAAAATGTGTTCCATTATTTCACAATATTATTCTCATATTACATATCTGTGTCTTATTTATTCATACAGTTATTTATTTCATCATGTCCTATTTATTTATTAAATTTTGAACACTTTGGAGTTCCATAGGTTTTGTTTATATATTTTGAAATAAATAAATAATCACAATACTGCCAAAATGTATCATTTTGCTGTCAAACTGTTTATAAGCCTCCTGGGTCTCTATGACACTAGTGTACCAATCACTGAAAATATTGTTTTTATACATAGTTTTATATGTTGTTTGTATTATTGTTCTTTTCTTTGTTTCTTTGTTTTACAAATATGACCCAATATATATATATATATATATATATATATATATATATATATATATATATATATATATATGTTTTTTTTTTCTAAAGCAGTTATTGTTAATGAAACTCTCACAGATCAGGAGTTTAATATACTCTGTTTAACTGAAACCTGGATTAAACAGGACGAGTATGTAGCTTTAAATGAAGCTAGTCCTCCTGGATACAGCTATATACATCAGCCTCGGTTAACTGGTAGAGGAGGAGGAGTCGTTGCAATTATAAACCATGATAATCTGTCTACCGTACGAAAACACGGACTCAAATGAAATTTATTTGAAGTTCTCTATAGTAACATAACAAGTGTAGCTACAAATATGAAGTCAGCTCAGTCGATTCCACTAATTATCATTTACAGACCCCCAGGGCCGTACTCTAAATTTCTCTGTAAATTTGCAGATTTCCTCTGAAACCTGGTCGTTTCTGTAGACAAAAGCGTTAATTTATAGAGACATTAATATTCATTTTAAGAACCCAGAAGACACTCTGAAAACAAAGCATTTATGTCCATACTGGACTCAGTAGGAGCAAATCAGTGTGTAGTAGGAACCACTTACTGTATAAAGCAGGTCACACTTTGATTTATTATTATACTTCAGATTAAGTATAAGAAATATAACCACAATTCCACAGTCTGAAGTTATATCATATCACTATCTTGTCTTAAATAAAGTGTGTCATAGTAATAATGTACGCACAGCACCGTGCTACCGCTTTAAACCTACACTCACATCAACTACCACGCAGAGCTTTTGTTAAAATTATTTCATATATAATGGGGTTATACTCTCTTGCTCTCTTCCTCATAGATCTGATATTAACATGTTAAATCTTTCCTGCTGCTATATTCCTGTCTCCTCTTGCATCTGTTCTTAAAGGTGTGAACGCTCCCACGCTCACCTTCCCATTCTCTCTTTATGTCTCTCTTTTCTTCCCCTCTGTCTCCTTACCCCTCTTCTCCTAACTCGAGCCAACATCTTGTGATCTGTCTCTGGACGGACACCTCTCTATCTTTCTCTCCTTTGATTCTTCAGGATCTCACCAGGACATTTACAATGGTTCATGTTCTTTGTAGTAACATATGTCTATGGCACAGGCGTTTGGTCAAACATATAAAAACCCCATCTTTTGCTGTTAATAAACAGAGACCTTTCTGACAGACAATGTGTGTGTGTGTGTGTGTGTGTGTGTGTGTTTGACTGAGTCTCTCCTGGCGCCAGAAAAGCTTACCGAAGCACAGCGGACAGACCAAGCAACTCGCCTCTTCTACCACGCAACTTTAGAAAAACTGTACAGCTTTATCAGTAATCTCCCAGAGTTATCGAATTTGATTGGCTCTCCATCTAACCCCTCAGAACTCGCTCAGACGACTGAATATTTAGAGTTGACATTTTGTTATACCTTAGATAACATAATGACCACACACACACTCTACAGACTATATATGTATGTATATATATATATATATATATATATATATATATATATATATATATTTATATACAGTGGAACCTTGGATTACGAACATAATTCGTTCTGGAAGCTGGCTCGTATATTAAAACACTTGTAAATCAAAGCGAATTTCCCCCATAAGAAATAATGGAAACTCAAATTATTCGCTATACAGCCCAAAAAAATAAACACAGTGAAACCTTGGATTAGGAGCATAATTAGTTCAAGAAGTGGCTCGTATTCCAAAACACCCGTAAGCCAAATTCAATTTTCCCATAAGAAATAATGGAAACTTAAATTATTTCTTTATCAGCCCCCAAAAAAACAAAAAACATAAAAATAACTAACGCAAAATATTAAGTAAAAATAAAATAAATTAACCTGCACATTACCTTTAAAAAAAGTAAAAATAAATTCCGACAGATAAGTGTTTCTGTTTGTGCGCGCAGGCGCTGTGTATGTGTGAGTGTGTGTGTGTAAATTTAAAGCAAGCTCCCCTCACCCTCTTCTCATCTTACACAGTTACCTTTCCTTCACTCTTTTCACACACACGTGCGCACACAACGGAAACACTGTTTTATTTGAAAAATCAAACAAAAAATCTCTCTAATGACACTCGATTGAGCGACACACTAACGGAATCACTGCTGTAAAGTAAAAATAAAACAAATTCACCTGCACTTTACATTTTAAAAAAATTGCGACAGAGCAGTATTTCTGTGTAGAGCAAAGAGAGAGGGTGTGTGTGTGTGTGTGTGTGAAGGCGAAAGTAGGAAAGGTCTGTGTGTGTGTGTGTGTGTGTGTGGGGCACGGTGTCCAATGACGCACACACACACAGACACAAAGAGCAGGATGAGGCTTGAACAGAGAGAGAAAATGGATTTTTAACGTCTCTAATGAGACTTGCTTTTGCTTTACACTCGCGCTGTACACACACACATACAGACACAAAATGAAATATGTTTTACACATACACACACACACACATGGTAACATGGTTACAGTAAACAGAACACGCTGTTACGCCCCGGTCTAGGTCGGGCCGTAACAGGAGTGAAAAAAAAGAAGGGGGTGAGACCAAAAGTGCGTTTGCTTAGTGTTTATTTTACAAAAAGGTGAAATAAGCAAATGCCCAAAAGGTGGCTGTAAGCTTCAGAAGCCGACAAGGCCAAAACAATAAACAAAATTCCTTCTACCTCGTACTAAAGTAAAACAACTAACCTTCACCAAAAACAAAGAAACAGAAATACAAAGTTCCTCCCTTACTCCCTAACTAACCACAAACCAAGAAAAACAAGGGGCAAACAAAATGGTGTCAACTCCTTACTAAGCCACTTAATAAAGAATGAAATACAAGTATATACAAAAGTATTTACAAATCAAACCAACAAAACAAAGAGGGCAAACACAAAAGTGAAGTCAAAAGAAGCAAAAACACGGAATAGGCGAATAAAACCAAGCAACCATCAAAAGGGGAAAGTCTAAGAGTAGTCAAAAACTTAGCAAGGGGTCATACACAGAATAACAATCAGGATCAAGCATAAGATAAACAGTAAGCAAAAACAAGGTCTGTAGCATGGAGGTCTGAAGGCCTTAAGTAGGCCTCTGGGTTGCTTGGAGGACCAATCATCTGGGAGGAGGCGGAACCAACAAAGAACAGGCAGAGCAGCAACCAGTAGATTTACAGGCACACTGAAGAGGGTGGGACCTGAAACAACAAGGGATGACACCCTATCCCACCACCAGCAGAGACATAGAGACAAAGCAAGCATAACCAGACACACAAAACAAATAAATCCAATATCGTAACACACGCGTGCATGAATGTTGATTATACCAGTAAGAGACGAGCACTAAGACCCAGCAGGGGAGACGATTACCCACAATTCCGCAGCGCACAAGAGAGAAAAAACGTTGGTTCAGTTGTAATCACATGACTCTGCGTCAAAACAAAAAGCCTATGTGTGATACATGATACTCCATACTCGTAAATCAAGACATGTTCGTTTTCCAAAGCGAAATTTGTTAAAAATATTGTATATAAAAAAAATTAATACAAAAAATATGTATGCGTAGCACTGTTGCCTTGCACCTCCAGGGTCTGGGTTCCATTCCTGGCCAGGCTTGATTCCCATCTCTGTGTGCATGGAGTTTTTATGTTCTCCCTGAGCTTGGTGGATTTCTTCCGGGTACTCCCGTTTCCTCCCACAGTCCAAAGATATGCAGGTTAGGCTACTTGGCATTCCCAAATTGATCGTAGTATGTGAATGAGTGTGTGAGTGTGTGTATGTGTGTGCCCTGTGATGAATTGGCACCCTGTCCAGGGTGTACCCTGCCTCATGCCCTAAGTACTGAAAATGTTTCATTAAATCCTGTCTAGTGGTTGTTTTAAGATGCACGCACAGTTTGAGGCATGTGTGGAATACTGTCAAAACTTCCAGTTTGCAATCTGGAACAAAACTGCTCATAACTTCACCTCTACTGAATATTTTATTTATGACACAGGTTAAACTTCAGTCAGATATTTAATTACAACCATTATGGTCATTTACGTAGATTATGAAATTTCATTAAATTCTGGCCAGCCAGTTTTGCATGATGTTGTGACAAAATATAGCTGCACAGACATAAATACCAACTGACAGACAGACAGAAAATATTCTAAGACTGGTTTCGGGTACTTCAGTGTATGAAACGTTAAGATATCATTGAAAGAGCGAGTTTTGACCAAGTACAGTACAGACCAAATTTATTTTCTTTTATTTATATACAGTAGTGTGCAAAAGTCTTAGGCACGGTATTACATGCTGTACCAATTTTGTTATATATGTTTATCACGTCTGCATAATTATGTACAAAATCATTCAGTATTTCCATATATAACTTAAAAATTAATAAATAAATAATATTACATTAGAATATATGACTGTAAAGAAAAAAATATATAGTACAAGACAGACCAGTTTTCAGATAAAAACAAAAAACCTAATGTACGCTCCTAGGATTTACATAAAAAAAAAAAGGAGCGAGTGTGACAAAGTTAATAGAAGAACTCATATTCTCCAGCAAGCTCAGTAAAACCTAAAAACTATTTTACTTATAGTATTGTGCAAAAGTCTTGGGCACATACAAAAGTATGGCATAAGCAATAGATGCTTTTGAAAAAGAAAATCTGCATAAAAGAAACTTCTATAAAGAGCAATAAAGAGTAATAAAATAAACAGTCAATATTTGGAGTGAAAACTCATTGCAACACTAAATACAGGATAAAGCGGTATAGAGTGAACGAGTGAGAAAGTTAGGGTGTGAGGTATATATAAATATTAAATATACTTGTTAAATTAATATTGTAAATAAATAAAAACACACATGGCAAGCCAAGCACAGAAAAATAATATGGGTAATATTGTCAGTTTCAAACCTTCCTTAAAGAGCTCCTAAATTATACTTAAATATCTTAAAACATATAATTCATTTCCTACAATAAAACTAGTTGGACACGTACAGTATGTAAGAAAGGTGGTTGATGGGTTTTCCTGTCGAGTTAGAGTTAAAATACCGAGAAGTTTATCGAAATATTTAAAATAAAAATCATCAATAAATACACTCTGAGATATAATATGTCAGTTTCTTTTTGAGTAAAACACTAAACTTTGAAATGTTAACTTGTGTTACTACAAAAAGAAAAAACGCAGTAACATGGAAATGTGCTTTTGTTAAAGTTCTATCTTAATGTCTTTGTCATCTGGCTTTTGTAAACAACTTGTTTTAAAGTATCTTTGACAAAATAGTTTTAAAGCTTATTTGTTGTTCATATTGAACCTGAGGTAGTTGGAAAAAATAAACCCAAGAATTCTCATCCTTCATAGGACATGTATGAAAATGTCTTAGAAGAAACAGCTAAACCTGAGGACAGAATGTAGATTGTAGGGGCTGTATATGAGTTTGAGGTAATAAATAAACACCTTGATCTTCTCTTCAGTAGTCATCTTGTTCCCTAGTGGCTGTAAGAAACAATAAAAAATCAGAAAAAAAGATTAAATCCATAACGTCATGAATTGTGTAATCAGTATCAGACAACAGATTTTTCACTGATTTTCCACACAGATCATACAGTAGGTATTATCTGATAGTTAAGAGTTAAGTTGCTCACCGTTAGTTTTATAGAAGTATCGTATTACAAACCCAACAGTAAGCATGAAAATGCAGCCTAATAGAATCCAAACAGAAATCTTAAATGGTATCTCTTCTTTACCTACAAGTAAAAAAACATTCTTTTTCAAACAGTTTTTCTCAGTCTAAGATGTGAAGTTCTTTTTATAGTGTACTACAGTTTTAGAGGAAAATATACAACAAACAAAGAAAATACCAGGACTAGATTATAGAACTACTGTATAAATTAAATTAACTATATCTACTAAATTATATTAGATAACATAATATTCTTATGCCTTGTTCTGACTACAGGCAAATCCAATTTCTACAAATCGGATCTTTAGATCTGACTGTCCAGATTTGGCTCTGTTCAGACTATAAATGTGGGCAGTTGCTGTGGTAACAATGCCAAATGTTCAAATGCAGCACTATATTTCCTCATATATCGCCCTGTTTCTGTACATCCCCTCTAGCTTTACCTGTAGTGATGAACCCCCCCAAAAGTGCTATCAGACATTTCACACTGTCCAGGAACTGTTGTTCTTCATATCCATACTGTAGTTAGGCCAGACACTCTTCCTGAAAACACGGGATAACTTTATACGAATATATTTTTTCTCCATTTCCATTACTTGCATTGTCTCCCCGCTTGTTTTTCAATTAGTTTTTGTCATGGATCCTTGTCCCAAACTATGTGATTGTGTGGATTTGAACTTCCTTGTTGTGATTTCAGACTACCTCTGAATGTGCAAATATCAGACTCATCATGGTTTTCTACTGTTCAGACAACAGACTGTTCAGTCTTGATATGGCAAAAAATTGGATTTGGACTGGAAGTCTGATCAAGACCTTAGTTATTGATTAGATCCAACATGTAATAATATTAAAGAAAAAAAAAAGATAATTTTTAAAATAAAAATAATTTATCAAATATAATTTTCAAAAACACTGTTTAGATAGAACATGTGAGTTCATACCCCATGTGACTGTAATATTTCCCGCTCTGAGGCTGCTGTGATACACTACACAGGTATAGAGCTGATCTTCTGTGTCCTCTTTAGGTATAATCACACTTCTTCGGGTCTGAAATGTGCTGTCACCATTAGGCAGAACATCATTTATTTCATCATCTACCAGCTGAAAATCTGCCCCAAACCACTTCACTTGCACCGCTTTGGGGTAAAACTCAGTCACATGACAGGTGAGGACGTTGGAACCTGCTCTCTGCCTTTGAAAGACCCTGACCTCTGGAGCTATACAACAACAACAAAGCAACAACAAAACAACAACAAAACACATAGTATGTTGTCTATATAATGTATTTATGAAGTCTATATGATAAGTATAATCCTCTTTAAAATGTATAATAACTTTTATAATCTGTATAATCTATATAATGTGTAATAATTGATATAATTAGTATAATAATCTACATGATCTGTATATGAATCTACTATTAATTAAGTTAATAAAGAATCTTCTATATACTGTACAAGACTTGGGGTCTTTATACAGAGGGGAAATAAATATTTAGACATTACTATTTTGTAATAGATTTTGTACATGTCCTGTAAATCCACAATGTCTTTTAACTTTGTATTTATAAATATAAAATATGACTATATACATTCAGAAACAAAATATATTAATGTACATAATTGCATTACATACAATTATATACAACTTTATTCATAAAAATACTTTATGTAATTTTTAAATGACTACAGTATATTCACTGGAATTATATCATGTCTAAATACTTAACATACAAAGTATCTTCTCATATAACATATGTATCAAATGTTTAAACACAAATAATAAAGACATTCGAACACTCATACTATATAAGTATTACATTTCTCTGACACATTTCTTACCGTTTTTTATTCTGAGTTGAGGAGCATGTTCTAAGAACACCCTAAGGCGATCAAAACAATACTTTTTGTAGTAAGACACCACAAATTCAAAGTAGGTTATATCATCCTCCTTCATATGTTTATATTTGAGAGCTTGAGGAACAGAAGCAATGTATCTCCTATTTTCAATATCTAAACTCATAAAGTCCTTCCCATTGAATGCATGGGTTAATGATGCCTTGGTTGTACCATTTGGATAGAGGTCACATTGACTGTAGACTTGGTATACATTCTTTTCTGAAAATTTGCCTGGAATAAACAATATAAAAAAAAGAATGCAGATGTTGTCAGTGCAAGAAAACTAGTAACATAACCACGCTGCTATCTATTGGACAGATTTTAACAACAATATTAAACATGTTTAAAAAAATTTAATTATAAAATGCTAATAAACAAATTACTGTTATTAATAGGCTTTCCAATTACAGTATTATGCACATAAATCAACAATCCATTGCAGAAAGTTAATGAAGTACCTGTGCGGTTGAACTCCAATATGGCTGTTCGAAGTGCTAAAGAAATAATTACCCTGTCCATGTATACTTCTGCAACGGTCTCTTCCCAGTGTGGCTCAGCAGCAGTGTTTTTAACCCATTCAGGATATGGTGGTGTCGACTTCATGTTGCTGTCATAGTAAAAGATGGTCACATCATTCACCGTCATAATCTCTGTGAAACTGGGAAGGCCAAGGCCATAAGAGCTGAAGAAATTCCAACTGAGAGAATCAAAATCTGCAAAATAATAAAATGACACTGTCGATGCAGAATCAATAGTCTCAAAAATGTAAATAAAAAATAGAAAAAAGTCTGCCTATTATACTATTTGAAATGCACACCTTTATCTATATAAAGAAATCATTTATATATTTTAACAAAATGGCATAGACATGCTTTGATTTAGACTATTTTCATATTTTCACAGGTTTCAATGTGTAAAAATCCAGTTTAACCAACACGTTGATGAAAACAGTCAATCTGACTAATTTGAAGAGTTCCTTCCTGTGGCATGTGTATGTATAACAATTGAAGTATGTATAATAATCAGATATTAAATTGCAGCCTTGCGCTATAAAGAGACGAGCACATACACACTTGCTTACAGTTTAGGAATGTTCTGGAAGGACCTAATAACGGAGTTATGAATGTAGTTGTAGACATGTCATCGTTTCTTGGAACTGAAATTGAGTTTTGAAAGATAATTTCTCTTTTTTTTTATGTTACCCAGAAAAATCTAGGAAAACCTAAGACTTCCTGAAGCACTTTTAGTTTTGCAAATCTTTGGCTTTCATTTTAAGTCCAATCCCTATAAAGTTTCAGAGGATATTGTTTGGTTGTTAAGCCACACAGTCACCAATAAAACATCTAACTGAGGTTGCTGCTGTACATTAACAACCAATTTCTACAATGTTTTTAAAATTGTTAAGCTTTAACGTCTAAAAGACGTTAAAGACGGTATTTTACCTGCGACACTGACACACCCCTAATACAACCACAACAAAAAAAGTTTTTAGTTTAAAAAATCTCCACAAAACCAAAACTTACCACAACATGACAGAGGAAGGTGTAAGTAAAAGACTAAATTATAAATAATCTTTGCGTTCTCCATGTTTAAATAATTTCTTCATCATTCCCGTAAAAAAAGTGTGATTATCAGGTGATTATTTTACTAGAATGCGAAGTTTTTTTTTGTTTTGTTTTTTGACTAGAGTGCTCACTTCCGCCTTCATGTGACGCACATAGACACTGTATCAACATAAACCAGGTGTGCTGCAATGTTAAAATAACATTAATAATAATACTAGGTACTTTGCTGCCAGTCGCAGTACAACATTTGTTCCTATTTCTTTCTTTTTTTTCAGCATCACAGACATTAATATGGTGAAATGACCGCGGTGAAGTGGGTTTGACGTTAGACGTTGGATATTCGAGCTCCGGGATTTGTAGCGGAGATTCGCTAACAGAGTCCAGTGAGAGCAGCTGGTCTACTGCGCGAGTTAGGGACCGTCTGCAAAGTACTGTCCGACTGAAATACTGATGATATTAATACTATAAACATTCATATTTGAAAAAAAAAAAAGTAAATGAATGTTGTTACTGTTGGTGTAAATGTGATGTGTTGTGGTGTTTAATGACTTTGCATATTATCACTTTGCATGTTTATTAATATTTTTTAATATAAAAGGTTATTATTTTGTTTTAATAACTTCCAGGTCATGTGACCTATTGGCTCAAAATCTATTCTTAAATGTGTGTCCTGCATAGGGCACAACCATTTTTATTCAATATTATCACTTTGAATATTTATTAATAATTAATATGTAATCATTCTATATTTTATTTTAATAACTTTCAGCTCATGTGACCTTTTGGCTTAAAATCTATTCTAAAATGTGTGGTCATCTGTCCTGCTGAGGGCACAACCTTTTTTTTTTTTTACACTTTGCATATTTATTAATAGTTGATATGTAATAATTCTATAATATAATATTTTAAACCATGCTGCACTGGCACCTGAACCGAATATTAAACACTTAAGATTAAAACACGGAACATAAAGGCTTTCTGGTTAATTTTTTAAAATATAGCTTCAACTTATTTCCCTTATACACATATGAACTCATGGTGAATACATGTGCTGCATTCTTTGGTGTACTAGATTGCTGTCTGCTCAGGATAATAAAATTAAATAAAACTTATTAGTAGTGTGTATTAAAAGTGAGTGTACTTCATTACAATTCTAAATTATATCATCAAGTAGTAGGCACATTTAAACTGTCATTTCAACCATATAGGTTTTATAATTAATAATTAATTAGTAATATTATATAATGTGCTACATACAGTATGTACAGTACAACATAAATTAACAGAACTAACTAGCTAACTAAAAAAAAAAAACCAAACTGACACCAAAAGATAATAATAATAATAATAAAGGAATATACAAAAGAAAGCAAAAAGACAACATAAAGTGCACATGGAAACGTGCAAACAAGCGCAGTAACACAACGTTATTACGCAATGCAATATTGTGACAGTGAGTTGAGGTACTGCAAGTAAATGACATAATGGATAAAAGTAGCATCAAAAACAGGAAAAAATGTAAAGAACATATAAATTGAATTTGGAAAAATCACTTGTTATATTAGTTGTGTTAAGATATTGAAATTGCTTTTGTTTTACTGATTTATTACAAACATCTGCAAGAAACAATTTACTTATACAACTTCAGCACTGCTATTTCAGTTTGACGCACATGTGGTATGCTGTCAAAACTTCCAATTTGCAATCTGGTACAAAACTTCTTCCTGCTGAACATTTTATTTATGGCATGGGTTTACCTTTAGGCAGATATTTAACTACAAATAATGTTTTATTACATTTTGTGTAAAATGTAAAGATATCATTGGTCAGAGTTATCATTTAAAATAACCTACAAATCTGTAAATGGAAACTTCAGGAATAAAAAGAAATATCCATGATATTATTGTGCACTAGTTATCACACCATGCACAAATCGCTGTTCATCAAATCCAACACCAACCGTATGCATGGAGCTTTGAGAATGTTCAGTGGCAGATTCTACCATATATGACCCTCTAACACCTCTCTACAGAGCTATTCCCCAGTGTGCTTGCTCATACTTAAGTACCCAAATCTAAACAAATCTTGTACAAATACCTGAACTCAATTTTGCCTGAAAGTCAATGCTGCTGTTAATTTTTCATTTCTTTAAGGTGCACATGTCACATTGCAAGATTCATTACTTTGTAAATTTCTACTTCTTTGTTCTTATGATTTCATGTTGCTTGTTTTTTTTACTGTTATTTAATTCTGTGCTATTATTTGTGTGTAATTTTTTTACCCTTAGTTATATACTGTAAGTTATGTACCCTTAGTTATATACTGTATACTGTCATTTGAAACATGTCTTATGTATTTTTGTGTTTGTTTTATACGGTGGCACATGACACTTGCAAGTTTTATATAATTCTGTCTATTCACTACTGGATGTTTGAATTTCATTTAGATATTTGGAATATGTTCATAAACATCTGTTTAAATAAATGTTAAATCAAAGTGTTACTCAATTAAAGTAATTTAACCCAAAAGGTGTTAAGGTGTCTTAAAGGTTAACACTATGGGTTATTGGGAAGAAGTTAAACCAGAGCACCATCCAGATACCAGTGTTAGGCCCTTGAGTAAGGCCCTCACCTCCCATTGTTACAGTAGAGCTTTACTGCACTGTAACTTCAGTTTTCTAGCAACCTGGGATGTGTGATAAAATTAATATGTGATCTCATTGTGCTGCAGTGTATACAGCATGTGACGAACAAAAGCTGCAATCATACATACAGTAATAAAACATGAGACCCCATGTCTTATTCTCACTACATCTAATTACTGTACATCTCTTTAAGATGAACGTCAACATTTATTCAAGAAAAAAATCTGATATAAATTTCAGAAAGTCTGAAGGTGAGGAAGGGGGTTTATTTATTAGTTTGTTAAAGCGCTAAAATAGAAATTATTTGACAAGAAGTACAAAATACATTAATACAATTCACTCTTGATGGAAATATCATCCAAACAAAGTGGTCCACAGACAAAGGATACAACTAAAGTATTTAAATATGAAATATAATATATCTTATAATCTTGTTTTGTAAACAAAAGCTTTTGTAACGGTACGCCGGGTAACGCTCACGGCCCGAGCCAAGCCACGATCACCGCGACTCCTCCCCACACTACGGTCCGTGGCTTCCGTTTTGCAGCCTCATTCATGGGCTCGAGCTCACTGGCTTTTTATTCATCACTTCGCAACCACTCTTTGCCGAATATATGCTCCATGCTATGTGTTTTTTTGTGTCTAGTTCTTGCCTAGAATACTTTGTTGCCCTTCATGCTCCTGACCCCTTATATATGGTATATATACCAAGTCTATCTGGAAGTCTGATCAAGGCCTTAGTTATTGATTAGATTCAACATGTGATAATATAAAAAAAGACAAAAATCTAAGTAATTAAGCAATATAATTTTCAAAAACATAGTTTTGATAGAACATACCCCAGGTGACTGTAAGTTCATACCCCAGGTGACTGTAATATTTCCCTTGGTGGACTTTGAAGTGTGCTTGGGATCGTTGAGCTGTTGAAAGGTCCAATGACACTGAAGTTTTAGCTTCCTCACAGATAGTATGACATTTTCTGATATTTAATTAAATCTGTCTTGTCCTCTACATGCTGCATCTTTCCACTGCCAGAGGAAGCAAAGAAGCCCCAGAGCATCTCCGAGCCACCATGATTCACTGTAATAGGGTGCAGTTCGCAACATATACTTCATTCTTTTTCCTCCAAACATACCGCTGAATTATAGGCCCAAAGGTTTTCCAACAGTCCAAAGAACAGAATTTACAAAACTTTTAGCAGGGTAGTAGGTAAGTAGCAGGGTTCCTACTGTATTTCTCGAAACTAAGAAACTAAACTTTTGCTAAACTGATTAAAAAATTTGTGCTCTTTATTTAGGAATTGGATAATACTCTCCCAGTCCTTTAATCAGAATAAATCTCAGATAAGAAATCGAAAAATTAGATCGGATAAATATTAAGTTTTGTCTTAAAATTGACTTATACCACTTGAGTGCTGTTATTTCAGCAGCCGATTTCTGTGACCTAGCTGCTTATTAGACAGAGATCTTTCTTCTCCTCAGGGCCTTATGGCCCTTTAACACCTCTCTACATGCAACCTGGAATGTGTGATAAAATGAATATGCGATCTCATTGTGCTGCCATGTATATGTGACGAACAAAAGCTGCAATCATACATACAGTAATAAAACATCATAAGACATGAGACTTATTCTCACTACATCTAATTACTGTACATCTTCTTTAGATGAACGTGAACATTTATTCAAGAAATAAATCTGATATAAATCTCAGAAAGTTTGAGGGTGAGGGAGGTTTATTTATTAGTTTGTTTAAGAGCTAGAATAGAAAATCTTTGACAAGAAGTACAAAAAAATGAATACAATTCACTCTTGATGGAAATATCATCCAAACAAAGAGAACCACAGACAAAGGATACAACTTATCAATTTAAATATGACATACAGTATCATATAATCTTGTTTTGTAAACAAAAGCTTTTTACTGAAATGAAAATAACAACTGTAAGAGTAAGACATAAAACATGTATAGATTTTATAATTCTACTGATTTACACAATCTCACATGTTTAGCATTAGAAGCCTTTCTTTATACTTTTAAATGTGATATGCAATGTTGAAAAGTGTGCAAACTGTATATAACTGTTAAATAATCTATAAAACATATATATATATGAAAATATATAAAAAGTGTAAACAGGAGGCACTTATGGCCAAAATAAAATAAATAACTGATTCTGGGAGAAATAGGATGCTTAAACTGTAATGCTGTCCAACAAAAAATCTCTGAATGGCAGAAAGTGAGAAGCTGAATCTCTTCATATGAGAGAAAAGCTTAAATCCCAGTGTCTGTAAGTACACAAAAGGGAGGAAAAACAGATTTGATTAATTGACTTATTCAACCAAAAAAAAAGAGAAAAGAATTATATATAAACAGAAAGCTGTCTTTACTCACCTTTACGTTTAAAGATGCATCTGATTACAAGCCCGAGTACAGTCGCCATGACAACGAAGCATAGTGTAATATAAACCGCGAGGCTGATTTGTTTCTGTTCTTTATCTACAAGAAAGAAAATATAACTGTGCTGAATCTGAGACATTGCTAAATAAAAATACAGAGAAATGTAGTATCTATTTTATTATATGGTACTATACTGTAAATGCAAACATGCAAAGTGCAAATGTGATGACATTAAGATGACTGGGACTAAACAGCTGTGTGTCCATAGAAAAACCACTTGTTAGTGAGACTAATCAGGGAAAAAAATGCTTCAGTTTGCTAGGGAGCATAAAGATTGAATTGTGGAGCAATGGAAAGTGGTCATGTTGTCTGATGATGTGTGCGTCAGGGTAAAAAGAGAAACACGTATAATGTCCACTGTACAAGCCTCTGGAGACAGTGTTATGATCTGGGGTTGCTTCAGTTGCTCAGGTCTAGACTCAGCAACGTTATGTGGCAATAAAATGAAGTCAGCTGATGACCCGAATGTACTGAATGACCAGATTATAACAGTTTTTTCCCTTCCTGGTGGCATGGGCGTATTTCAGGACCTAAACTGTAAAAGATTGTTTCAGGGAGTATAAATAACACATTAAATGGCCAACACACAATAAGTTTGTGTGCAGTCTATGTAAGTATAATTTAAATTATATACCAAATTGTAATATATTATTGTAGCATTATTGCATAAATGCATTACATGCAACCTCATACCACAGTTTTTACATCAGATTAATTACATTAATAGCTCAATTAATCTATTAGTTTAATGTATTAGTTTAATCTACGTAATATAGTTTAGGTTAAATGTGTGAGTTCATACCCCAGATCACTGTAATATTTCCCTCTCTGAGGCTGCTGTGATGCACTACACAGCTGTAGTGCTGATTTCCTGTGTCCTCTTCAGGTCTAATAACACTCCTCCTGGTCTGATACGTGCCGTCACCATTAGGGACAACATCATTCATTTCATTATCTACCAGCTGTAAATCTGTCCCAGTCCATGTCACCTGCACCGCTCTGGGGTAAAACCCAGTCACATGACAGGAGAGGATGTTGAAACCCATTGTCTGCTTCTCAACTATCCTGACTTCTGGAGCTGTAGGAATCAGGAAGTAGGATTTTTTTAAATAGATAGCTGCTAGATAATTAATAAATGTTAAATGTTTATGGGTATGTACAGTTTTACAGATGTCATAACACTTGAATATACAGTACATGACGTATTGCATTATGCATTTATAATATTAAGCTAACAGGGTCTTACAGTATATATTAAAGCAGTTTACGCAATGTAGACTCAGACATTTGCATATAGACATATTAAATGACCCTCAGATAAGGTATATAAAGGACAATAGAGGATGTTGATGTAAAACTATAATGTCCGTCCGTAACACATCTTACCCTTCGTAACGTTCACTCCAGAAGCATGTGTTAAGAATAACTTCAGGCGATCAAAACAGGTTTTTTTGTAGAAAGCCGCAGTGATTCCAATCAACCCTGGATTTCGCTCCCTCTGTCTCTTATATTTTTCGGCTTGAGGAACAGAAGCGATGTATGTTTTACTGTCAATATCTAAACTTAAGAAGTCCTTTCCGTTAAATGCGTGAGTTAGGAATGCTTTGAGCGTGCCATTTGGATAGAGGTCACAGCGACTGTAGCCTTGGTACACATTAATGTCCGAATATGAGCCTGTAATTGAATCCAAAAACATGTCATTATCAGTACAATCATTTCATGTAATCAGAACAAGCATTTCATCTTTCACAACAGAGTTCATTTGCTAAAATTACATATGCCACCACTCCATTCAGGCTGGATTATCCAGACTAAAATCACATGCTACAGTAGATCTACAGTATGGAAATATTGCAAATCACAGTTTTAGTTCACCTTTAAAGGCATGTGTCCACTGTGAAAGTGTTTTTATGTTGAATTACCTGTGAGATTGAACTGCTGTATGGCTGATTCGAGAGCCGTAGTCATAGTCTGTTTGTTCAAATGTGATATATCCCTGATGTCCTCCCAGTGCTGCTGCCCAGTGGTGCTGTTGAGCCATTTGGGACATGGTGCCATGGAGTTTTTTGTGCTGTCATGGTAATAGATGGTAATGTCATTTATAGTAATTCTTTCCATGTAACTGGGCAGGCTGAGGCCTTGACTACCGATGAAAAAGCCACTGAGGGAATGGACACCTGTGAAAAAGATGATGGGTTTGAGTATTTATCTGGCTCATATCACATTACAAGCCATATTGTTCAATTCAGATTTTTTGTTCAGATCCATGACAAATGTTTTCATGTTATGATGGTTCACAATTATAATTACTTTTATATGACTCTAATGTAGAAGCATCTGTGGTCTGAAAGTCTGGATGTCCTTGCTCATGTTATTTAAGTTCAAACACTTTTTATACTAATTGTTTAAACTGCTAGTATAGATGTATGTGCCTTAATTTGCTCACTGGCACATGGCATAACTCCAAAACAACATTCATCCTGTTACCTATGGAATATGAATGATCTTATCACCATATGCTCTTAAGTCGTGGCCTCAGAATAGTATCTCAGGGCCATACATTGTACTACGAAATGGTATCAAAACGTTTTTGAGATTAGATTAGAGTTCGATCTATATCTTCAAGAAGAACGCGAGGTCCGCAGGAGCCAAATCTGACATGTCGGGTGGGTGCGGACATGAAACTTGTGTGTGTGAGGAGAGCTAGCTGACAAGATGCATAGTTTTGATATTTTTGGGAGTTGAGTTTATTGAAGGTCTTCCTGATCTCTTGTCGTCTTCTAGTGATGTTCCACTGCTCTTAAACCATGTGTCCCACTTAAAACACATCTAACGACTCTTTGAAGCATTGCGGTAAACTTGCCGAATCATGTCAAACGACTCTGTGACAGATTTGCCCAGTTTCACACAGAAATTTTAGTTCTTCGTTCTAACTTGCTGTCCATGATGAAAATAGCAGACATGTTAACACACATGGTTAGAATAGCACCAGATACACAGCGCCCTTGAACACACTTATACACACAATACACACTTATGAAAGTCGGTGCAGCCTGTGACTGTGCATGCAGCCTTGTGTTGCCATCTGTTGGTGTGTTACAAAACTAGTCTGAAAACTTTTTAATACCACCTTGTGGTTTGTTTCCATGCCTTATTAAGTTGCGATCACAATATACTATCTCGTTCCCATACCTTGGGAAGTCATGGCAACAACATATGAAAGTCAAATCAAGTCAAGTCCATCACCGAATATTGCTTTGTGTAGTTGCTCTTGTTTGCAACACAGTGTCTTTTTCCCATGCCTGAGTAAACTGTGTCCATGTAATACTGTTTGTATTTTTCTTACAGAGGGGCTCCATAAATTTGTGTTTGGACAGCCATTAAAATATATATAACAATAAGATCTGTATCACCTTAGGGTGAAACACTGGATCTGAGTCACCTCATGCTAGGAATGTAAACGTACCCTATGAAACTAAAAATAAAACCACTCAGAATATTTGTAACAGGTTTGTATAGGGATGGATTTTAGAACGTTTCCCAAATGTTAGGAAAATGTGTAATGTTACCGAGAGGTTTAAATAATAAAGTGTACAAGATCTTTAGTGGAACTTAACTTATGGTTACCACATGTTTATATAAAAGTTATATAATTTTGAGGAAATCTTTTCTGAAGCACAATGCACAAACAAACAAGGAAGGAAGGAAACTTCCCTAAAAACAAAACAAACAAACAAAAAAGTCTGCTCTCAGACCTAAAACAATATGGAAACTTGTATATTGGGAACCTGCCACACTTTAAGAAAATGAGTTTATCCTTTAAAATAATGTTAAAGTCGACACTTGTTTATACACGACAGGTTTTATACTCAACAGTGTCGGAATGACTTTAGAGAGCACTCACCCTCACCAAACAGCTCAACAGGGTGGAAGTAAAACACTAAAATGTAAAGCGTCGCCGCTAAATTCATACTTAAACATTTATTTAATAGAGTTTTCCCGATAACACTAGAACTTTCCGCCTGAACACAGCCGACCGAACCGAGACACAGAAAGTGAAAGTGAGGCGATTTGTTTTGTTTATTATTTTAATTCTGTTTGATTTGAAAGCAAAGGTTAATGTACAATCGAAACAAAGGATCTAGAGATGCTTCACTGTACACAATGTTACAACATCGAGCGACATGAAAACGTTATTTAAAAACAGCGTTATTTTCTTTTGTAGTTCATTTACAAGAACTACACCTCCCAGGAACACGTGGTGTGAGCTGGACCAATCAGATCCCGCCGAGGCAAACGGGGCCTGTGTATATGAGCAATGCAAGGAAAAACATTTCAGCAATCCTTAAAACTTTTATTTGTTTATTTATTTAATGAACACAGCTTAAATGTACAGTGGGTGCTCTTGGGACACGTAGTTTTTATAGTATTGTTAGTACTGTGTAGGTATGTAGATGCAACTTTATTGTCGTTGCATGCTACAGGTACTCAGCAAAAAAACATTAATCCTCACATTTAGAGCTTTTTTGTTAAATGTTAAGTTTTCTTTTTGGGGAGCCTATATAAATAAAATGTATTATTATTATTATTATTATTATTATTGCATTTTATTTACATAGGCTCCTAAACAAACAAACTTATCATTCTACAAAAAAGCTCTAAATGTGAGGATTAATGTGTATGTTTATTTTTTTTTTAACTTGCTATGTTGGTAATATCACAAAACCAGGAGTATTCTACATATACTAGCGCTTAGGGCGGCATGGTGGCGTAGTGTTTAGCACTATTACCTGTTATCTTCTAGATCTGGGTTTGATTCCTGCCTAGGGTCTGTGTGCATGGAGTTTGCATGTTCTCCCCATGCGTGGTGGGTTTCCTCCGGGTGCTCTGGTTTCCTCCCACAGTCCAAAGACATGTAGATCAGGCTAGTTGGCGTTCCCAAATTGCCTGTACTGTGTGAATGAGTGTTTAAATGTTGACCAAATGTGCTACCACGGTTCTAAAAAATGGGAATAAATACAATGATCAACTTTGGTCTCCATGGTCCCTTGTTGGACTACAAAGGTTCCTAGATCCCTTATACCATGCAGCAGAAATATAACAATATTTAATATTTTGTAACTTTATTTATTATTGTAACTATAGGGGAGTAATGGCTTTGAAATGAAAAGTATTTGCAGGGAAAGTGATGAAAAGGCAAATGTGATTTATTTATTTTTTATTTTATTTTTTTTACAAAGATATGTGGTATATACCGCCACCTACCGGTATGACTTGAAGTAAATTGTGACGTTTTTTAAAAACAATTTACATAAGTTACTATATATATATATATATATATATATATATATATATATATATATATATATATATAATTCACTATTTATTTATCTAAATTATATTAGATAACTTTATGCGTGTGCTGACTTCCTAATCCTTTAGGTGGCGGTAATACGCCATAAAATCGTCAACCCGCTCTGATGGAAGAGAAGTAGCAATGGCGGTCATGGTAAAGGGGAGCTGTAGTTAAGGAGAGGCGAACTAAAATATTTAGTTTGACTTGTTGTGGTTTAAAATTAATAACGTTATCTGACAAAATTTAGTTAATTTGATATATTAGTTTAGTAAACATAGGAACCTATTTTATGTGAGTTGTTTCAAGGAAACCTCACACACAAACGTCAGACCGGTAGGTGGCGATAAATATCACATAGCACCAGCTGAGAACCGCGAAAGTGCCTTAAGTAAAAGCAAAGAAGAGGTAGACACGAGAGGAACGCGCATGTGCATGTCCAATCCAGTCAGTCTAGGTTGCGCGTGAGCAAAGGCAGAAAGGTATTGTGTTTTACTGAAATAAAATCCTTCTGGTTTAATAAAAAAGTAAATTTACAAATGTTTGTAACTTTTGTTAGCAAAATTAAAAAGTTAAATATATATATTTTTAAATATTATAACTTTTCAGATGCTGGCTGTTCGACTGGAGCTCTGCAGGCGAGCACGTGGCTGGAGGTGATAAAAGATTGAGTTGATAAAGGTGAATATAATGAATTAAAAGTTTATTTTAAACTCCTAAGTCATATTAGAAATAAAAACTCAGAACTCTCATTGTTCCTGGATAGGATTTAAAATGTTTAATGGGAGTGTAAATGTGTAAAGGTTTAGCACCACGTGTTCAGGGAGACATTTTCAAAGTCACTTTAGTTTTCCTCAATCCTTCCTGATTAATGTAAAAGTTAAACTGATGTCCCTAAATTGTTCATAAGACCTGCATGACTATGAACATCCAACTTTGTTGTACTAAATGTGGTGTTCTATCTAACTTATTTTTCAGGTTGATTCTTACTTCAGTCCAAGTCATTGTCTTCCATAAGACAATGTAAAATAATTAAAGAATTTTCAGGTACGTGTAAGTCTGTAAGAGTGACCTATGTTTGATGTTGTAGAAACCTCAGATGTTTGTGTATAGTTTGTAAAATATAATGTAATTATTTTTCTTATACATAGGCTGCCTCAGTAATCTCTCAGCACACAGGACATCCTGAGCACCTGGAAGTCTCGGTAAGAGATTAGTTGAGAGAATTTAATCTACATGGCTTAAAATGTGTAAATAATGAAAAAACAAATGAATGTGATCAAATATATCTGTGTAAAGCTGAATAAGATGATTCAGGTAATGTTTGAAGAATGAAACACTTGGAGTGTGTTGATGAGGGTGAGATAATAGACATGGAGATAGAAGGAAATATCGGGAGAAATAATTGATAGAGGTGACTGAGATAGACATGAAAAAGTGGATGAGATTGATAGACAAAAGAATGGAGGGGAGAGGGATAGTTGTAATGTGAAAAAACATAAATCAGAATTTTTTTTAAATATTAAAATCAAGTAGCATCTTGAATTATTACACGGTCTAACTAGTCATTCCCTCACCAATCTCTTAAAGAATATAGGTTGGTGAGCCAGTGCTAATATAGTCAGGTTTATTAGTATATCTTTATTAATTTTCCTCCCATGAATGCAGGCTGTTCAGCGAGGCTAAGTCTAACACGTGACTTTGTCCTTTCCTTTATGTCTGCTAGAGAAACTCGGGGTGGTTTGAGGCCTGACGGTGTTCCTCCACTGTCAGGTTATAGAAACCTTGTACAAATGAATCGTGCTGCTTTTTAGCGACAACTTTAAACACCTGATGTGTTCATGTTTTCTCTTTTTGTCTTACAGCGTGTCACGATCCATGGACAAGGTGTTGGATTCAGGCGAAAAGATTTAAGATGCAGTTATTGTGTAATGGATGCTACCGGTGTACATGTTCTTCTGCTCTTATGTCAACATGTAATTACTCATTATTAAAACAAGTAACTGAAAAGTGTATTGTGTAATGGATTTTACATTTAATAAAATACATAACCATTGAATTTCTGTCTGGAGTCATGCTTAAGTTAAATAAAGAATAAAAGACTAACATTGATCACTGGTGCTATATTGGTTTCAATTTTTTTATTAATTTTTTTATTATTGAAAGTACTTTGTAACAAAGTATTATTGCTAGAAATGTGTAACAAATTTCCCACTTGTAGGACTAATCAAGGTTTATCTTAACTGTCAAATCACTTTATTTTTAAGTGTGATGCCATTAAGTGCACCATTACTACATCTTGCCTCTCTAGGACCCTTCAGTTAGTGTCCATCCCGTGTGCCTGAATAAAACGGTCACTTGCTATTATAGTGGGTAAACTATATAAAATATCGTAAATCATTAAGTGTTAAACGTTCTTAAATGTATTTTTTGCAGTTGTGTAAAATTTAATGTATGGATATAATTACATTATTTCAAACTTTCACAGTAAGCTACTTATATCGTTTAATTACGTTTAATTATTGCAGGTTATTTAGCACGGTTTATGTGTATTATTTATATATGTAGAACATAAAGTAAAAAATGTTTAAGTAAAATAAAAAAAAGGCATATAAATACTGCTAAAAATGCCCGTTGCTGGGCGCCATGTTTTCTTCTTCCGGTTTCTGGCCTCATCTGATTGGATGAACGGGTCCAGTAACAGGAAGCGACTGGATTTGCGGCTGGTGCAGGATACATTACAGCACCTATATCAGTGACGTATGCTTCGGCTTAACTTTTGCTTTCAGTTGTGAGATTTTGCGTTACTGTTTTATCCTGCATGGACGAGCAGATGTCGCGCGCTGAACGCAGATTATTAAATCGAGTAAGTTTTTGTTATGAACCGTAACGCTTATAAAACCTACTTTAGTCACAGAGCCGCTTATTGAACCTACTTTAGTCACAGAGCCGTTTATTGAACCTACTTTAGTCACAGAGCCGTATTGTTTGTTTCTGGAGTATTTACGGTTAATGAAAGAATTCAAATTGGATCACGTTCAGTAGAGTTGTAGTTAAGCACTTGTTACCATAGACTAGGTTGTTACCTGGACTTCCCCCCTTAATCAGTCCCATTAAGGATTCAGTTCTTTTGATCTAAATTAAAAGTGTGTGGATTCTTTCGATTGACTCACCTGGAAGTAGGTTTCAAAAAATATCAAGGTGTCCTGGATAGTGCAAACTGATTTATTCAAATTTGTGGTTAAGAAACAAACGTGTTGTTTATAAATGAGCTGATCCTGCCTGCTTATCTAAAGGATTATTTCGGTCGCAACTCTGATAAGTCAGAAAGTGCTCATTAATTAATATACCTATACCTATATCTCTCTATACCGCTTTATCCTGTATACAGGGCCGCGGTATCGACAATGGCAGCCTGGAGGGTATCCCAGGAGACAAGGCGGGGTACATCCTGAATGCCTATTTATTGCAGGTCACATATATACGCACACATACTGTATACTTACTCACATGCTCACGATCACACACTACAGGCAATTTGGGAACGCTAGATAACCTAATCTGTATGTCTTTGGACTGTGGGAGGAAACTAGTGTACCCGGAGGAAACTCACCGAGCACAGGGAGAACATGCATGCACACAGACCCTGAGACGGGAATCAAACCCAGACCCTGGAGGTGTGAGGTTACTGTGCTCACCACTACCAAAAAGTGCCACCTAATTTTCTGTTGCAGTACTTTTAATATGTTATTAATTTATCATCTTACACTTGTATAGTGGTCATGCTACATGATCTATGACATAATTTAAGGGTTTACAAACTGATTGTTGGTAAGTTTTCTGTAAGGAGATATTTATGTTTCACTTACTTGATCTTTGTGCACCATATAAACTTACACACATATAGCAATATTTCTTCTAAACAAGTTATTTATTTAATTATTTGTTCAATTCCCACCCAATGCTCAAAACCCCAGCCACTGGATGCAGTGCCCGTCCCAAGCCCGGATAAAATGGGAGGGTTGCATCAGGTAGGGAAAAACCTGTGCCAAATTTTGTATGGATCGGATGGTCCATTGTGGCGACACCTCGATTGGGAGTTTTCAAATAATGACTTCTTTAGGTAAAAAAAATACTTCTTCATGAAGAAGTCATAAGAATCCATATCTCTTTCTTTTCTTTTTATTTTAAACTGTACTCTTAGTGTACCCTTGAGTTAGTAAACCAGTGTCAGGTTGCATTCAAGGACAAATCAAAAGTCGGTTTGAAAAAGATGATCTGCTTAAAGACATAACTCTGAAATGTAAAGCAGACATAATGTCGCTACACAATGCAGAAAAACCTGTTTATTCTGTTGTTACTTCAAGGTCTGACTATTCTAATGCCTTGCTGGCTTAATGTTCCAGTATGCATTAGTATCGGCACTGCTTAGTAACATGCATGTCAGACAGCTGCTTGGGGCCCCAGGCCAGTAGAGGGCCCCTGAGAGCTGACAAACTTATTTTTTACTTATAAGATAATGATGATAAATGCTGGTTGGAGAGGTGCCTTGTAAATTGTTGCTTATAGCCCCAACATACTCTATAATTGCATCTATGCAGTAGCCAGGGTCCTTACTAGAACCCGATTAAAAAAAGAAAAAATCACATACCCTTTATCTTTTTCACATTGTATTCTCCTGCAATAATTGCACTGAATACTATTAATACTATAAAGCACTAAGGCCCAACTACTGATCCATAAAGTCTATAAAGCATAAAATGGCCTTGCATCACAACTTGAATGATCCTTTGACCATTTTTTGATCTGCCTGCTTAGTCAGAATGTTAAGGTTGTTTATTAGTACCTAGAATAATAAAGGGTACAGAAATAATGCTTTTTCCCACAAATCCCCCAGGTATGGAACAGCCTAATGATTAGGGTTTGAGCCTCGGACACTCTCAGTCTGTAAGTTAGATTTAACACCTATTTGTTTAATATTTTCATTAAACTCCTGACTTTTAGGTAATTGTCCTGATCTAGGGGTTTATGAGCATAAAGAGATCTGATTAATTACTGGTATGTAACTAAAGTCCCTTAGACTAATGGAATAGTTTTGATTCTGTTATTTAACAGTCAAACTTTTTTATTATTATTTTTAGTACTGAACTCATCATGGAGCCAATGGTTATTGAAGTGCATGGAGTTCCATCCATTTCTTCTCATGATCGAATGACTGATCAGTTAAAGATCCACTTCCTGAAGCGGAAAAATTCTGGTGGAGATGTTTTAATGGTAATTTACCCAACTTCCACTCCAGGCCAGGCTTATGTCATTTTTGAATCTGCTGAAGGTATGAAAGACAGATACACACTCGCTGTCCATTACAGTCTTGACATAGCAATATCTGTAAACTTTTAAATAATATCTTGTCTTTCTTTTTTGTTAGTTCCCGAAGTCTTGGCATGGAAACATATTTTGGAAGTAGACAACAGATTTTATCCAATAGGTGTAAAGAAAGCTCATTTGTCTGAGGTAAAACCATTTTCTTAACATACTGTATATTCTTACATACAGTGCCCAGATCCACAGATTTCCTGAACATGACCAAACCAATAAACCACATCTTTGTTTAAGTTTATTTTTACTATTTCAGGTGGACATGCCAGTCGAGACTTCTCTGGATTTGAGTATGTTCCCAAAGCAAGAAAAGACAGTCTCAAAGCTCCTTAAATATTATGGCTTTAATGTAAAAGATATCAAATCAGGTCACGTTCAGCTTCATGGCTCCTTCTTGAAGCTAAAGCTCTTACGCAGTAAGCTTATGCAGCTTCAGGGTCATGAACATCAGTCACATGAGAGATCTCCAACAACTCTTCACAATGGCTCTACTTTGGGGTACGGCATGGAGCGTAATAGTGTGGACCACAGATATGGGTCTAAGTCTGTCTCAAGGAACGATGCTGTTAGTTGGCTTGATAGTGCACCATCATCATTATCATCTTTAAATATATATCCAGCAGTATATGAATCCTCCAGGATCCATCAGAACAGTCTTTTATCTTACACTGAAAGAAATACAAGCAGTCCAGTGGATGGTGTTGCTCAAAAATATCACGAACGACACAACCACAATGAACTGCTTGCCCAAAGACAAAGCCCGATTGGTGATGGTGCATCATCATCAATATCAGCAAATTATTCATCTGATCTCACCCTGCTACACCACACATCTCCACTGAATATAGATTTAGCCTCAAGTGGATCCCCCAGAAGTCTACAAAGCAGTTACAGCTCGACTTTTGGAAGTACTAGCTATGCATCGGACACTGGTATTACAAAATATACCCAACAAGAGCAACATGTCATTGGCAATGCAATGGTTACTCATAGAGCAAGCCCCCTTGTTGATGTTCCATCACCATCAAAAAACTCTACATCCAGCCCCAACATGCAACACCACACAAATTCCAGGGATTCAGCCTCAGGTGGATCCTTTAGGAGGCGTTCAAGCTTTGATAGAGATACTGGGGCCAGCTCATCTTCAAGCAGTCCCTCATCCTCGAGTGAAGGAAAGACAAGCTTTCCGGTGGACACAGAAATCATAGACTTTATACTCACCCAAGAGCCAGATGTTGTTAAGAGGATTCAGAATGCCTGTGGTACTGAGATGAGCTTAAAATACGATGCTGGGTTTACAATGGTCACATTTTTGGGAAAGAACAGTGAGGAAGCTAAAGCATATCTTCTGGAAACTATTAAAAAGATTGGGCCTTTGTTGCGCACCCAAGTCATTGAGCTGAAGAAATTTGACCGTTCCGAACAAAAGAAGATCCTTCAGAGAATTGAGTTTAATAAAGACTTGGGTGTTACGATCACTCCTAGTGACGATTGTGTAAAGATTGTGGGGTACTCAAACTTAAGCTTTGAAGTGATGCAAAAGATACTGGGAAACAACGATGACCGTGGAAGAGCCATGGGGAGAAACTCAAAACTCAGGAGAAGCTCCTCTTTACCCCGACAGTTTAAGTCGACTCCCCAATCCCGTAGTACAGGTCCTGAATATCAGGCAGGTGCCCCAAAGACATATTCTCCCTCACATTATCAAGAGAAATCAGATGAAGGAAAAGCTTCACAGGTTGTTCGAGGCCGGGAACAGACTCCAGACAGGAACCCCCAACACACACGCAGCAATTCAGCATCTCGAGACAAAAGCAAGATAAGCAAGGAGCGGTCAATGCATCAAGATGTAGAGTTAACGACACCAAATCAAGTAAAAAAGTCTATGGATTTTATAAAACTTCATGATTTAAAAAGCAGAAGTATTTTCTGCAAAGGCTTCAACATAAGGAAGAAGTAATTACATTTACAATCAACTAGATGACAGGAGTGATTAGCCCTTATTATTTTTTTTTTCGGAATAAAATGATGTAAAGGCGCTTAAAATGAGCAGCTTTTATTTTTCCTCTCTGTAGGCCTGTGAGGTATTTTCTGTGAATGTTGGTCTGCAAAGACCGTGTGCAATTCTTCTGACACCTACTCTCACCATAAATCATCTCTAGGTCCCTTAATGCTGGGTTCACTTAATCCTCACAGTAGTTAATTTTTTTGTTGTTTAAAAACAATAAACAACTTTGTTTTTCTGCTAAAACTTTTAGTTCAAATTCTCATTTATAAGTTAATGTATTTTTGTTTATTCTTTTTTCATATTAAATTAAGCTTTTTGCTATCTAAAATGCACAAATGCAATAACACCTTCATTCGCAACATAGGGGATGTTTTATTTGCTATTTAATTTTAAAATAATTATAAAACAATGATGATAAATAATACATTTTGACAGGTTAATCTAATATGATTTCTTCATTATTAAAATGATGTAATTCTTAAATTCTGTAGGATCATATCTGGTGTACTTTATTCACCAGGATCGTTTGTAAAATAAATTGTATATGTTTTGTAAACAACAATAGTTTTAATTTAATAAACATTTATTTACTGTATAAAACACTGATTTTAATTTTCATTCGAATCTCTGTTCTGAAACTTAATTTAAATACAACTTGATTTTAAAAACATCAGTTTCTAAAATGATGGGAACACATGAATGAAATTTTTGAAAGTCAGTAGTACCCTGTGTTACATTCCATTTCATTTCTTCGAGATGGTTTATGAAAACACTATTTAATGCAGGTAAAATTCATCAAGGGATTATTTAGTCATAGCTCAGAAAATTGCACACATACTGTACCTTTTACAGCTTTTGCTTTAGCATTGTATATCATGGCTGATGCACTCCATCTTCATTATAAAATGTTCCCTGGATTTTTAATGCATATTGATGAAAGCCTAAAGGCCATATGTGAAACAAGACTAAATAATCCTAAGTGTAAGATTCACTTATGCATCATTTATGATGAGTGATGGGTGATTTAAAGCTTTTGAGGTGAAGGTCAGGAGCTATAAGTCATTGAGCGCATCGCTTGCTGGATCAATAAACACAATGATATACACATATATAGTGTCGCAGACATGGTTTCCATTACAAATGAAAAATGTGTTGTATCGGTTCTGGGTCTAGATCCATGCTCTTTCCCTCTTCATCTGTTTTTCTGCAGTCAATCTCAATCTGAAACTTTATTCGGAGGTGAAATCGGAGTAAGGTTAGTTTAATCTCACTGTTGACACACGTTTAATAGCAACCTGTTCACATACTGAATATAAAACGTAACTAGCAAGTTGGCAAGTCATAAGTTTACTAGTTCATACAGTTACGAAATTTTCACAGCCGATACTTTAGATTTAGATGAATGAATCTGTCATGCAAAATGACTTTCATTAATAACGTAATCATATATTAATTACATAATCATTCATTATCTCATAATCGTACATTAATCACACCATGTAATCCTTTGCAAGGCGACATGGTGTTATAATAGTTAGCGATCGTGTCTCGCACCTCCAGGGTCGAGGGTTTAAGTCCTCTGTGTGTGTGGAGTTTGCATGATGTGTGTGCTTGTACATGCATGTACATATTTGGCATCACAACTGTTTTGTGCCCTATAGGATGTCCTCAGTCAAGAAGGAACATCATAGCTTAGCATATTTCGTAGCGCTGCTTACAAAAACTCTGAGCATTTTCTCTCTTACAAACACACACATACACACTCTGGGTACACCATTTTACTTAATCTGCCTGTCTTTGGGCTGTGGGAGAAAACCCATCAAACGTGAGGAAAATATTTAAACTCTGCGCATTCAGACCTGAGGTGGTAGTCGAACCCTCGACCCTGGGGTATGATGCCACAGTGCTAACCACTATACCACCGTTCTGAGTATTATAATGTTTAATAGCTATATAAGCCTCCGTTCCAGTGGCCAGCTGGGGGCGGTATGGAAATGAATGAATAAACCCATGTGTTGGATTTGGTAAAACATAATCAAAATAAATATTTGAAAATTTGGTTTACAAGCCTTACTGTGTATGTGATTATCCCTTAACATTTACCATAGAGTATATAGAAAGTGAACGAAGTACATTAATCGATTCTTTATGCTAAACATTGAATAAACACGATACCTGATGTTGTTATCAATGATTCTTGCAGGTACTAATCAACACTGAGTTTAAGATTTGTTCTTTCTATAATAATAATAATAATAATAATAATACAATAAAGTAATATTAACTGATATAGATTTATTTTCCTGCGCATGCAAATGTAACTTATTTTCAGTTTTTTAGGGTCTGTTCAAAGTCTGTATTTTTGACTTTTATGTCAAAAATATGTGCACACCTTATAACCTATCCAGTTTATATAATACCACTTAATTTTTAATTTCATTTTAATTTTCACTTAATTGACTTCCAAAGCTTTGAAACATCATGGTGATGAGAAAACCAACCCAATCATGCAGATATAGAAGAAATCTTAAAATGGGGTGGATAACAAGATGATTTTATTGTTTTGTTTTATATACTGTACATGTAGTTCATTTTATGTTTCTTAACATGTGAGATTACTGAAGAACAAATGAGTCAACAAAGTACAGTAACACAGTTTACAGATAAAAGAGGACACTGTGGCAATGGGCAAATAGAAACTCATTGATACCTAGACCTCAGTAGTTTCAGATACCTCCACCTTTCTGCAACTCCAGTTTCTTTTTAGAAAGTTCTAAAATGGTTGGCAAAATCTAAAATATTTCTGTATAAGGGGCTGCGGAAAAAACTGATTGGAATGTACTATTACTTTTTAATTCTTCAATGTATTTATATCCAGCTACAGTACAAGGTCTTCATGCTGGAATTGTGAAAACACTTATTTATTAATCTTAATTAAAAATGTAGATAGGACTTTTAAAAAGCTTAGTGTTAGTGGTAAAAATTTGCAGAATGTACCAATAGATGCGTCCGCTATGGCTTCACGCGCTTGCTGATTGCCTGTTGATCAGGAGGGACATAAACACACACATAGTTTATTCACAGATCAAGGTGGTATATAAGTCCTGAGCCAAATTTAACACATCCTGTAACATGTTCTTCCACTAAAAATAAAATAACATGAGCTATTCAGTTGTTCTATGGAAATCTGGGGGTCCGGTGAACCACAGTTAGTAACACCATATAATTAATAAGGAATAACTTTATGAAACAAATAGAGAGTTGCTACTTAAATTTAACCTTGCACATAGGTAGGAGGCTTCCTTACCTATAATTACTGCAGTCATTAATAGGTTCCAGCTGGCTACAAGTGCTATATAATCCTAACTGATGCCGTGAGTAACTTCTCTTTTCTTAACCATGTCAGAAGCCATATCCTGTGGTCGTAGCAAAAATGTCACTCTGTTTCGGAAGGGTCAAAATATTGTCCTGCACGACACAAAGAAAACAACTGAAATTGTTGAAACTACTAAAATTGGAATAATAACTATCCAAAACATGGATAGATATGGATGGATAGACCTGGACAGATGGTGTTGAACCATCTTCAAAAAATAGAGTAAAACTCACGGCCATATTTAATACTGAAAGTCAGAGCACAAGGAAAAGAGAACTCAAGGGATTGGGACTAAACAGCTAAAGAAAATCACTTATCCGTGATACTAAACAGAAGATAAGGCTTCGGTTTGCTAGGGACATAAAGAATGGTCTGTGGAGCATTGGTAAAAGGTCATGTTATTGGATGATGAGTGGATCAGAGTAAATAGAAATGCACCCACCATGTTATGTGCCCCCAAATGCTAAATGACCAGGTTTTCCATCTATGGATTTGTTTCTCCTCCCTGATGATTTCTTTGTTTTCCCTGTCCACAATTCATCCTCTTCAACTGATCCAGAATGCAGCAGCACATCCCTTTTTTAACCTTCCCAAGTTCTCCCACACCACCCCACTCCTCCGCTCCCTCCACTGGCTTCCTGTAGCTGCCCGCATCAAATTCAAAACCCTGATACTCGCCTATAAAGCTAAAAATGGCCCTGCACCCACTTACCTCTCTGCTCTAATTACACCACGTTCCCGCCGATCCTCCAGCACTGTTCGCCTCGTCTCACCATCTCTCAGGTATCGAGGACGACATTCATCCAGACTCTTTTCTGTTCTGGCACCTAGGTGGTGGAACAAACTTCTTCTAGATGTCTATTCAGCAGAGACTGTTTCTTCAATACTTGGACTAATTACCCTAATAAAAAAAAATACTAATTTTAAAAAAGCCCAGTTGTGTTTGATTGATGGCACTTAGTTAGTAACCTAGTAACCCAGTGTAAGTATCTATCCACTGACATAAACTTCAAGGCATTTTTTGTAAGTTGCACTGGATAAAAGCGTCTGCCAAATGCCTAAACACAAGGCATATTCCAAGATGGCAATGGGACACAAATTGTAAAAGAGAGGTTCAGGTAGCATGAGACATCATTTTTACACATGCATTGGCCACAACAAAGTCCAGACCTTAATCCCCTTTGGGATGTGCTGGAGAAAACTTTCCTCAACTCTCCCATTAACAATAAATCTTAATTATGTTAAGTCTTTATTTGTCACATGTACATTACAGCACAGTAAAATTCCTTCTTTGCATAGAGCGCAGGGTCAGCCATGATACAGCGCCTCTGGAGCAGATAGAGTTTAGGGCCTTGCTCAAGGTCCCAACAGTGGCAACCTGGTGAAGGACCTAGCTGGGACCGCCAATCTTCCGATCAATAACTCAGTGTCTTAGCCCTCTGAGCCACCACCACCCTGATACAAGATCTTGGAGAGTAAAAAATGTGAAAAAAAATGTTGTGAAATAGCAGAAGCTTATCAAAATGATTCTACTGCAAATGTGTGCCACAATCAATGCAAAAAGTGATCCAATGAAATATCATAATGTATGACTTTTTTTGTCCAGCCAGTGTATGTAAAAGTCAAATAATATACAGTTAGAAAAAAAAAATATTAACAAAGAAAACAAAAAAAAATTGGTAAGAAGTCCCGTGACAAGGGTATGAAGCCCTGTGGTGATGTGCTATGCAAAATTTACATTGAGTTTTGTATTTATAGGTACAAACTGTAAATAAGCTTTAAGAAAAGGTGAGGAAATAACTGGTAATATGACAAGAAGTACATTGTTTTGTTCCTGTTTTGCAACATTAGATGTAACTATAAATGTATGCATAGAGACTAGGAAACTTTATGACCCTTATCTTTGAGTTTCCCTCTGAAGCTTGTTCGAAAAAAATTCAATTTCCCCAACTTTTGCCCCAATTACCAACATTTTCGATGGTTTTAATCAGCCTTACAGACAATTTATGTACACCAGATTAATTAATTTAGGTGGTATTAAAGGAGCATTTTTGTAAAACAAAATAAAGTTAAGAACAACGATGTATGCTAGCTAACTGCACCATTAGTCCTAGTTATAGTTTCTACCAGACGACCTTTATGTAGATCAGGAGAACTTCTCTGTTCATTCTTCTTTACATGGTGTTCTTGTCAGCCTTGTGTTTTCAGTGTTGATGGAGGTTGGTCTTCGCTGTGATGTCAGATCATTACATTTCCTCTCTTTAGTACTTCGGTAATGGGCTTCAGATAAAGGAACCTGCATATAATTTAAAGTGGTTTCGGTTTCCCACGAGTCTCATCTGCATACATCTTGTGGACTGATCTCGAGGCAGGAAATGCTGTGTTTATTCCCAAAAGATAACATTCCAGTGCAGTGTCGCAGCTCCTGTACCCCCAACACACTCACACAGATACACATATGCTATAGAACATTACATGCAATTTGTGTGTGAGAAAAGGATATAGCTATAGAGAGACATGGTACGGAAGAACTGCTCAGACATGATACGCTACACACACACATACACACCACAGGATGACGTGCTGTAGCATACAAACCACAACTCTTGCCTAAATGCAGCCCCACATGAACCATGAGCAAAAAAAAGGCTTAAGCCACACCCAGTCTTTTCTACCGGCTTGCACTACTTCCCTCTCTCTTTCTGTCTTTTCTACCATCATCCACTCGTCTCTCCATCTGCTGCAGGGATGGCGGAACTGGAGGGCTTTGAGTTCGGCAAGTCCGACTTTGTGCTCCTGGACGAGGTGACCATGGAACAGTTCCTGGAGAACCTCAAGCTCAGGTAAGAGGAGATGCCTTCCCAGCAACTGTGACCATTGAAGAAATAGCGAAGCAGTGTGTGTCGCGTACAAGTTCAGATTGACAGGTTTAGAAAGATCTCAATACAGACTTAGTTTAAGTTTTCAATCATGGTTTAGGCTTAAACTCACCCTTTTTCTTTTTGAATTAGGACTGAAAAACACGATATTTTTAAAGGTTAACTAGTATGTAAGGTACTTTTTGATTCTGACCACTTCCCTTTCAGTTCGGATGGGTTGAACGCTATGTACATTGCCTCCACTATGACTAATGTCTGGTTAACAAAATTCAGAACTAGCTGGGACTTTTCTTTGCAGTATGTACTGTCTATACGTTATGAAAGAGATTCAAACAAACATGAAATCTTCACGTCTAAGCTGAAGATTTTCACAAGACAGTGATGCAACCTGAAATGCTTAAGTTCTTTGTAAATCCTTTTTAGAGATCTCTCTCTCTCTCTCTCTCTCTCTCTGTTATAATGTATGTTAGTGTAATTCACCTGCTTATCATTTTTTTAGTCAAAACCACAGGCTCTTTGCTGTTTGCATGTTTGTTAGCGTTTCCATGACAACCTCAGAGGATGTGTTTAATGGTTGCGACATGTAAATAATGATTCGCTTGTTGGCTAAATTTGTTCCAAGGCCTTACGTCACAATGAATGAGAATTACAAATAAATATTTATATCAAATCATTGATTTACCCGGAGTGCATGATATACACTATAATATACACTATTAATACTTATGTATAGAATTTTCTACATTTTTTCTTTGTAATCCTCTGTGTAGCTGCATATGTTATATTATAATTACCTGGAAATAATAATTGGTCATTACCATAAGAATAGCTACTTATCACATAAATGAGATTTCTAAATTCCTAAATACAACATTTTAAACAAGATTCTTTAAATTTTTTAACTGATTTAAAATTGAATAGGACAATGATCTTGTTTCAAGTGAATTTTGGCGATTTAATGCTGATAACGATATGATGATATGAATATGTAGTAAAGTCAGCAGAACCATTTGACATGTCTGACACAACACACCCAGTCATTCGGTTTTTATGAAACAGAGAAGGCAAGTCATCTCGAACCATTCGTCGCACTTCCTGTTCTCACTTCCCACCTCTGTATCACTTCCTGTCAAATGTAGGCGTAGTTTATATCACCCTGTCAGACGTACTAGGCTACACACTATGCTTCCGGTTTAATTGATAATTGAAATTCACATTAAGCTCTGGGTTTGTGTATGAGTTAGGTTGCACATTGAGTTTTAATGGGTGTTGGAAATATTCATAGTGATTTGTAAGGATGATGTGAATGAATGGATTTTCTACTCTATTCACAGTGTAGTCCTTGCGAATCTTATTTTAATAAATAAGGCCATTTTATTATTTTTTTTAATTAAAAAACCACCTTCTTAGTAAAAATTTATTTAACAATCAAACTATTAACAATGTAAGGACTTTAGTTAAATGAGTACATTAATGTTTTGTGCATTTATCAGAGCCAGACTGTGTTTATGTCTGAATTTTGCCGTAGGATTATTTTTGACAATATTTATAGGTATAATAATCTTGCATTAATTCCTTTTTATTTGTTGAATAACAAGTAATAATGTGAGTAATAGTGACTTCTCATGGCTCACCACTAAAATTCTATTAATACACTGCTTAGTTTAAGTAACACTGCGGTGTGTTAAATATTCTAAATCTTATAGAAAATATTCAAAGTTGAGCTGTAATGAGACCCAACAGAGTCTTTATTATTTTAATAATTTTAAATATCTTATATCAAATAAATTTGCCAGCATTTTATTTATGAATGATCAATATTGCATTTTCAATCCATGTATTATGTTTAATGATTTGTAATGTCAGAGAGAAAAAAAAACATAGTTCCTATTATGAACTACATAATAAATGCTGCACACAGTTGTTCCCCCACAAGCATCTATTTTTCTCTTCCCTTTAAGTTAATAAGAAAACTCAGCTTGTCATGATACTGAGAAACCTCAAAGTACAGCATCAGACTTGTTTCACAGAGTTTATATTTACATTGATTCATATATATATATATTTTTAATTTTTATTTTATAAAGCTTTCACAAACAAGGGCCTTTTATGCTGCTGGACTGATTTGACTGTTATGTTGTCAGGTTCGAGAAGAGCCGAATCTACACGTTTATTGGAGAGGTGGTGGTGTCGGTGAATCCCTACAGGCAGATGGAAATATACGGGAAGGAGGCCATTGATGCGTACAGAGGGAGAGAGCTCTATGAAAACCCACCTCACCTTTACGCAGTTGCTGATGCGGCCTACAAAGCCATGAAGAGGAGAGCGAAAGACACCTGCATTGTCATTTCAGGTAACCAAATGCACATTGGATAATTAAGAGTGGGGTTTTGAATGGAAAACCTAAAAGGGAAGTGTACTGTATGAACAAATAATGGACTATTTGCAGTAGTGTGGTCAAATAATGGAATTTTTTGGGTCATGCTACAGTATACTCATATAGAAAGTGATGTGACATAATCTTGTATGCAAGCATCTAAACAAATACACTGTTAAAAATATTCAAATTGATGTGAAAATAATTAAAGAGAATGCAATTCTGTGTGACGTTTAACCCTTTAACCCCGAGTGGCATAGATCAGTGCTGGCAACACTGTGTTAGCCGGGGTCAGGGATCTGTGTCTATCTATATGTCAGATAGAACAAACAGTACTACTACTTTTATAAATATAAGTCAATTTTACCATTATCGAATTTGGCAATGACATTGCAAATTTGTGGAATCTTTAAAAATGGGCATATTATAATTTTTTTTTCCGTCATAGAAACAACCAAAAGCAACCATTAAAACATGTGATCATGGGTATCTGTGCTATTTCTTTGCCTATGAGACCTATTTCCCAATTTTTCCCCAGTCATGTTTGTATAATTGGTTAAAATAAAATAAAATGAAATTCAGTTTATCATTTTGCTGAAAAAGGATGTCACTCTGTATATAATGCATGGATTTTATACTACTGTAATCAAGCCAGACAATTGATGTATAGTGTTTTTTAATGGCAAGACAGACACCTTTTGTTTATTAAAAAACATATGCTCCGAGTTTTAATTTAGTGCTACTGTTACTGGTAACAACTGAAATGCATTATTAACATTGTTAACTGCATTAGATAACATTAAGTCCATCCATCCATCTAGAAACCTCTGTAGTCCAACTAGGGATCGTTGACGCCAATGGTGACCAGTGTATTTATTCTCATTTTCACAACTGTGGTAGGACCTCTGAGCAATGGATACCATTAGCAAGCTATAAACTTCTGCAGTAAGTGAGGAATAAAACATTTGGATTTATACACTGATTAGACATTACATTAACACTAAATAACAATGATGATCAATTAGATGACAAAATCATAGATTCCATAAGCCACCCATAGCTAGAAGGACTAAAGGTCAGCCTGTCTTGTCCAATCCAACAGAAAAGCCAATGTATTACAAATTACTGGGGTAAAGTTAATGGCCGCTATAGAAAGGTACCAGAACACTCAGTGCATCACAGCTTGTTGTATATGGGACTTAGCAGGCAAGGAGTTTAAGGTTGTTGACCTGGCATTCAAATTCCCCAAATCTTACACAATATTGAGCATAATGTTTTATGTTTTAATGATATGGCTGACCAGTGTATAATAAGAAGTAATCAAAAAGGGGAACATTAATTGTCAGGGAGTTTTCTGCAAGGAGAGTCATGAGCTTTTAAAGTTTTTTCTGTTTTTATTATCTTAACAGTACCCTAAAATAAAATTAACTTACAGCATTTATAATATATTATATTTTTTATTGCGTACACCACAGCATTTTCTTAACTTTTTAATTTTAACATGCTAATGCTTAACATTTAAGGTTTCAAAATCTGATTATATGTGATTAACATGTTATTGAAGTGAACATCAAATCAGTACATTGCACTACATTATTACACTACACTACATTCTTCTGTAGATTTTACATATTTTATCAAATTTGCTAAAATAAATAAATTATTTTAAATATAATTATTTTACAATTCATTACTTTAACTATAAATTAGATGTACTTGATTCTTTTTAATAAGTTTATCATAAAAATATTAATTTATTTCATTATTTATTTTGATTTACCTTACATATTTTACTTGAATGGAAATTCTGCTCTTAATACGTATATATATATATATATATATATATATATATATATTGATACATGGATATTGCTTTCAGTAATGTAATATTAGCAATATTAGCATTGGTATTGTTCATTTCCTTTACAATTATTTGCAATTTAACCTCATAAGGCAAATAATCAACACCCTTCACCATGAGTGAGTAAAATCAAACCCACATAAACACCTCCTGAATGGCAAGTGTTAACCAGATTATAGTTTAGCAATGTTTTGTTATTTCACAGTATTTTAAAATCTGATTGGTCAACCACACAAAACCAAAGATTAACAATAAACAAACTGAAAAACTTGTTGTTATTAAAGAACAAAATCAACGAGTCTCCAGTGTCAGACTTGGTAAGCTTTGTGAGAAAGAAAACAGAAAGACAGATGAGGCATGATCTGTTTATAGCTGTCATAATGTAAGCGATAACAGGAAATAACTTCACTTAGACATTTAAAAAAGTAAAAAGTATGTCATGTGTCATGTACTAATACATTTAGAAAGTAATATTTGGCAACTTGTGGTAGAATAAGAGGAACAAAACATTTCAGGATGTACTTGAAAAGAAAAATAACTTCACCTCGCCTCATCACTGATATTTTCTCTCTAACAGAATGTGCTTTATTGCATCCGGAGCCCTTAAAGCTCAGAGTATTTTAGCCATGATTTAATATGTTTTGCAGTGTTTTTAATAACATATATAGGACTCAGGATAGTGCAGCACATAATACTGTAGGCAATATGATGAACTGATAAAAAAAAATTAACTATTAAATATATATATATATATATATATATATATATATATATATATATTTTTTTTTTTTTTTTTTTTTTCTTCTAGAAGTACAGGTTTGAGGTATGGAGTAATCTGTGGAGTCTCTGGAGTAAGCTATAGAGGATACTGTTTAACACCAAAATGTGTGTAATTTCCAGGTGAAAGTGGAGCAGGAAAGACAGAAGCCAGTAAATATATCATGCAGTACATCGCTGCAATCACCAACCCCAGCCAAAGAGAAGAGGTCGAGAGGTGAGAACGTTAAAACCATTAAAAGATCAGCCATATGGTTTTGACCACCTGCCTTATATTGAGTAAATTCCCTTCGGTCCAGTTTTATTGCTCGAAAAGGGCGCTTTTGGTGGTGGACACGGATCAGCATGGCCACTCATACTGGTCCTCAGCTACGCGTCCTGTGTGTTCCGAGTCCTTTTTTTTTTTTATCAGAACGAGCATTAATGTTTTTCACAGTTTAAGTTAAAGCAGTTCTTTTATTATACCGGACTACAGGGGCCAGACTCATGTAGCATCAATGAGCCTTGGCCACCCATGACCCTGTATCCAGGTGTTAAAGTAATACTTTTTGAATTACTTTAAAAAGCTCACAAGATAATTATAATTAAAATGACATAAGATACTTATGTGTAAAACACATGAAATTATGTCCAACAAACTTGATGTGATTTAAGGCAACCTAATGCATACACTCATCCCGTGGCTTGTCTAGACTCCCTAGACTAAAACAACCAGGCTGCTCAACCCGAAAGCCCGTTTCATGTGCAGCTCTTCTACAGAATTATTTTAAACTGGGGTAATTTAAAGGTCCTCAATTTTGCATTCAAAAACAGATGCAAAGGTAGACAAAGCACCGTCATCACAAACTGTGGAATTTTATGAGATTTATGGCTTGAAGAACCCTCATAACTTCACAGTTCGGCTAAAGATCAGTTTGCATATTCTCAAGAGACGCAGCCTGGAATATAGACAAAATTTAGTTGGATAAGCCTATGACATGTTCAAGGTCTGTGCCAAACAGGTATCAAAGCAGACTTAGGTTGTCCATGTAATGCTTACTGTTTTAATCTGGAGCATCACTAGCAAAAGCTACAGTAAATAGCGGAGGGTGAACCTGTGTCTCTGATCAAACAGATGAAAAAAGGAGTCTAGATAGATCAATGAGCTAGCAGATAGGTTTCCTAACTCAAATTGACCAGAGGTTCATAGGATTTCCTGTCGCTCAAGCTGGAGTTTTGGTGGGGCAAGTTGTGTTTCTGATGCTCTGAAATCCTCATAGGGTAGTTTAGCGCTATACCAAGTGTGTCCTTGGTATTCTCTGGACACCAACCTCGTTGAGACATCACACACGGTGTGCCTTTTCCTATTCTGGGGGCAGTTAAAGCAGTATTAAATGCAATATTGCATTGTTCAACACTATCAATTGATCCTAGAGATCCTGAAAGTAGGTTTCATGCTGTACAAGAGCCTAAACTACTGTAGTTTTACAGCTAAACCTAAATCAAGATCAGAAAATAGTGTCACCAAAACTCCAGTCTGTATCTCTTGAGAATATGCATTATATTGTCTACAAACTCTGTCCTATGTTCTATGTTCTGCAGCTTCAAAGTGTTTTTTTTTACAGATACTATAACAACTTAAACCAATAGATATGTATGTACAGTATGCATTTATTTATTCATTTATTTGCATAAAAGAGCCAAAAAACTGACTTTGCTTGAGCTGATTAAGGTGGAGTGCACCATGTCTGCCGACCTGCTAATAGTTTTGAATATAATGGCTTGTGTATTTTGCATTAAAAGCTCCTTTCATTTTTTTTAACAACAAATGGTTTGCATTAGTTCACATCACACCACCCTATCATTAATTATTTTACTACAGGGTGGGTGAACACTAACTACATGATATTTAATGGCTATAGAACTTGTAGTATCACTGTAGTATTACTGGATTACCATCCCATGGTGCACCATCCCATTTTGCACAACATTTAGGAAACTGGTTGATGCTATTGGTGCCTTTTTCATTAAAAATCTAAAATTTTTGATTTTCATTTTCCTATGTAATAACTTAAAAATACAATTTGTTTCAATAAGTTTGTATTAGAAATATGGACTTCATTACCAATTTTTAATGTCTAGTCTTATATGTTTTAAAATCTGACATTGATCAGTTTAAATGAAAAACTATTTTTTGTTTCTGCCACAGCTCCTCTTTGCCCCAAGAGCTTTCCTAATTAAATACTTCTATCTTTAGTGTGAAGAACGTGCTCTTGAAATCCAACTGTGTGTTGGAGGCATTCGGGAACGCCAAGACCAACCGCAATGACAACTCTAGCCGATTCGGGAAGTACATGGACATTAACTTTAACTTCAATGGGGATCCAACGGGAGGACATATCAACAACTACCTGCTGGAGAAGGTAAGGAGGGAAAATCAGAAGCTGGAACTTGAAATCACTCTAAGATAGACATAGACTAATTACTGGCCTGAAACACTTGTCTACAATACATACGCTGCTTATGACAGAGATGAGATAGAAGGTAAAAATTAAAGCTGGCGCAACTGAAACTAATTACTAACTACATCAGCAGCTGCATACACACATACACTCATACACAAAAAATGTCAAGGTTTCAGTTGTGTGTGTGTGTGCATGCATATATGTGTATATAATGATGTAAATTCATATATACATACATACATAAATACATACATACATACATACATATATACATACATACATAAATACATGCAGTAACTAATGTAGTTAGTAATTAGTTCCAGTTGGGTCAGCTTTAGTTTCTTGGCTCTGTCATAAGTGTGGTTTGCGCTGCGAAGGTGTTTAAATATAGGAATGAGAAGTGAGCAACACATTGTCCAACTACACTTATGCTAACACCCCTGCGTGTTGATACATACCACAAATTAGCTTATAATACAGAGTGTCTGTTTATGTCTCCTTCTGGAAATAAGGAAGATATAGTACATTACATAGTTAAACTCATAATTAATGTTTCTGATATTGAGATGTAGTCCAGAATTGAAAAGTTAAGGCTGTTCATAGAATATTAATGTATGATTATATACATTACATAAGATAATATTGGAAATAATGTTGACCTTGAGTGATCTTTTTTTTTTCTTCTGTTTAGTCAAGGGTCATCCATCAGCAGGAGGGAGAGAGAAACTTCCACTCGTTCTACCAGGTGGGATATACTGTAGGATCTACATGCAGTTAAAAGAGGATTGGAAAGGATTTTGTTCATAGAATCCTACTTTTGAGTTTCAGAAATGCATTAGATATAAGAAATGTAACTGAATTCTAATGATTTAAGGTTGATACATATTTTACAAAGGGCGTTCCAGTCAAACCGGGATTTTTGATTGTGCAGGATAACAGAAAACAGAGTTATGAGAGTTAAAAACTCCCTTTACTGTATTTCTCTATATAATCCCCTGATACACTAATGCACTTATCCCAGTGTTTCACTCGTGCTTGGACATGTGGCCATGATTTAAACTGTCGGCTTCATGTCTAAAACTCCTTTAATGGCCCTAACATGTGGAAATGGCTTGGAGTGTGGTCTGGACTGTACTGGGGATGAGTTCCTGTAATGTGCAGGTGGTGTTGGTAAATCATTGCGTGTACAGTTCCCACAGACAGATGTATCTTTAACACAAGTTAGCAAAAGCTATCCGTTGATTTCCAGAATCAGGCGTTCTACCTGCTGAATGTTCAGCGTTCAAATGGTCACAACACCTTACTGTGCTTGAAGTCTTCTGTAAATGTCCATCGGGTCAATGCCTTCATTAATGTGAATTTCATGTACGTCTCGGTTTGACTTGGAAATGGATAAAAATACACATCCAATTCCGGGGTGCCCAGTTGTTTTCATTTTATTTTTTCCTTTGATTTGGTGTGTTGTTGATTAAGGCTGGGTTCCCACTCAAGTTTACCTCTCACACAAGCTGGAGGTGCTTATTTTCATGTAGACATGAACAAGTTATGGGTACTGTATATAGTTAGTGTGTGTGTGTGTGTGTGTGTGTGTATTTTGGGAAACAGAACAAACTAAATTTATTAGAAAATACAGCAGACAGGAAAGAAACAAAAATAATAACCCTGTAACCTTGTGTCCTGCTCAAATCTCTAGATTCTTAATTAGCAGGCAGTCTAGAGACTGATTATGAATTTGAGCGGTATGGGGACTGTGGGAGAACCGTGGGAGGAGAACCCACACAGCTTGCTGGTAATGTCAGCATTTCCTCTTCGATATTTTAGCTTTTTTGGTCTTTGCGAGGGGGTAGGGTTGGGTTTGTATTTAATTATAGTACAGTCTAGGTAGAGTCTGGTTAAGGCCATATCCACTTCCAGTTTCGATCTTAGTACAGATAAAGATAGAAATATTCAAAGCACTTAACAGATACTGATGAAGATAGCAGATCTGTGTTACACCTCTACTAAATCTTGAAACCTTCTGTGTGTGTGTGTGTCCAGTTGTTGCGTGGTGGTGCTGATGACCTGCTGAAATCTCTTCATCTTAACAATGATCCTTCATTGTACATGTACACCAAACAGGGCTCCACAGTCAGCGTAAGCTCCTCCCACATCACCTTACTCTTTTTTCACATCCAACTATATTTCAGTGCCGAAACACACACTCTTTATTTGACATGCTTTGATCACCTGCTTGTACTCTCTCTTTCTCTCTCTCTCTCTTTCTCTGTCTCTCTCAGTCGTCCTCTGATGACCGTCGGTGTCACAAACAGGTGATGAGCGCGCTCAAGGTGATCGGCTTCAGTCAGGAGGAGATCAACTCCATCTATAAAATCCTGGCCACCATCCTGCTCCTGGTACACGTCCAACAATCACATTCTGAAGAAGGTTTTCTCAGTTATGAAAGATGATAGAAGAAAATCACTGAGGTGGATAGTATAGTATATAATTAAAATGCATAACGTTACTTAGCAGAATGATGGACTTAATACATAAAACAAACAAGTAATAAGTAATAAGTTGTTTGTTTAAATAATAATAAAATGTTACGTAATGTAGTCAGTATCTGAATATGTCAGGTAGAACAATATGTATAATCACTTTTATAATGTGTAAATATTACCACTAGTGGATATTGCAAATATGTAGCACCTTTAAAAACAAGCTTATTATTATTATTATTATTAATAATAATAATAATTATAATAATAATAACAATAATCACCATTATCATTATCATTATTAATAATAAAATAATAATAATAATAATAATAATAATAATAATAATAATTATTATTATTATTATTATTATTTATATATTTTTATCATAAAAAACAACCAAAAACAACCATAAAAATACATGATCATGTATAGCTGTGATATTTTTTTCCTATGACATTAAATTTACATATACATTTTTTTCTCAGTCATGTTTGTGTACTGTAGTTGGTAAAATGAAAAAAAAAATCAGTTTATCATATTGCCTATTTTGTGCTGAAATGTATATGTTACTCTACACTGTACAATCCTAAACCTGATATACAATATGCAAAACCAAAAAATTACTAAAAGGGTTATGTTAATAATAATTTCATGTGATTTTACTGTATTTAATTTAGTTTTAATTACTCAGTTGTATATTGTGTCTATAAATGTATAAGGCAAAATCTATTTTAATTAATTATACAATTGTTTATAACATTTTTTATATAATATGTGAATACATCAGATTAAAAATAATATGGAACTATTTATGTATTACAAAATTAGCTAATAACTTAATTTCAAGATCTTAAGATTTTCAGACTTAAATCATAAGATTTCTGACTGTTCTGTTCTGTGTGCGTTTTTCATTGTTCCTCTCAGGGGAACCTGCAGTTTGTGAGTGATGGCGAGACCGTTAAGGTGGTTGGAGGTGACGCAGTGACACACATCGCTGAGCTCACAACCTCCGAGGACGAGAGTGTGTATAATACACTGTTGCATCGGACAGTTGCCACAGGGGGTGGTGAGGTCATCTCGAAAGGGCACAGCGAGGAGGAGGCTAGCTATGGCAGGGATGCTTTCGCCAAGGTGCTCTCATACTTTCCTGTATAAACATGACGTTTGGCCTGCCTTACTTTATAGAATATTAATATCTAATTACATTCATTACCAAAAGTCTGAATACTAACTAAAATGAGAACTGATCTTAATAACCTCGGTAGTTTGCATCACATCATTATTTATCACTTTTTTTTTTGTTTAACAAAAATTTGTTTTGTTTTTTATTTAAATTAGCAAATAATTTTCTAATTTGTAAACATTTACTAAAACCTCTAATACAACTATTTTACCTTTTCACCACATGTATAATAACTTCTTATATAAAAGAAAAACACATTATTAGTTTCATATTATATTTACATACATCACCTTGAAAAACAAACAGTGCAATACTGTATTATAAGTTTATAAATTATTACAGCATAATAATTTTAATAGAAAGAAAAATATGTTTATTATATGAAATATTTCACAGATTTAGTAGTTATGAATGATCTTTTAGGCTGATTCAATACATAACTTTCGTTCTCTGCGTCTCTTCCTGTAGGCTTTATATGAGCGGTTGTTCGGCTGGATTGTGGCTCGTATTAACAGTGTGATCGAAGTAAAGGACTACAACCCGGCTCTGCATGGCAAAAACACAGTGATCGGAGTGCTGGATATTTATGGCTTTGAAATCTTTGACAATAACAGGTGAGCACTTTCCTTAGCTGTTTATAGCTGTCATGAACTAACAAGGGAAAGCAAGCTTAAAGTTATGACGTCCTCTAGTGTTTCTCTATATCATTTCATAATTTAGTTTTCAGCATTTATAACATTTTGTTCGGACCAAAGGAATAATGTTGTTCTACATTAATTAAAAATTTATGGATTTCTTGTCATTTTGCTTCATCCTTAAAATGTATTAATGTCTAACCCAAAAATATGAGCATGTCATGTTATTTAATTATGCTTACATCTGAATTTAAATAGAGCAATTTGTGCTTTTAACAAATGCATTTAGATGTCATAATATCACGACCCAAACCTTGTTTTTTTCCCCCTATATTTCATCAGGGTGAAATATGATTGTTGTGTGTCTATTATATTTTACTCCATTAAATTCTTGTTGTGTGCTGTAGTTTCGAGCAGTTCTGCATTAACTACTGTAACGAGAAGCTACAGCAGCTTTTCATTGAGCTGATCCTAAGACAAGAACAGGAGGAGTATCACAGAGAGGGCATCACTTGGCAACATGTAAGCACAACACATTTATATATATACACACACACACAAACAATAGGCAATTTGGGAGCACTAGTTAGCCAAATCTGCATGTCTTTGGACTGTGGGAGGAAACCGGAGTACCCGGAGGAAACCCAACAAGCACATCGAGAACATGCAAACTACATGCACACAGTCCGGAGGAGGGAATCGAACCAGGACCCTGAAGGTCCAAGGCAACAGTGCTAACAGTGAACCACAAGGCTGGCTTCTGCCAGAACATAATAATGCAAACATTAGGCCTAATATTGCATAGGTTCCCCTTGTGGCACTTTACTTGGACAGCTCTTTACAGCTGGTAGGATTCATATCTCGCAGGTTGGGGTGCACTGAATATTCTTATACCTCTATTATAGCCAGCATTGACTTTTTTCAGCAATTTTTATCACTCTAGCTGTTCTGTGGGATTGGACCAGACAGGCAGATTTGGAAAGACAAGAAGTTTCGTTTCTTCCTTTTTGGTTCTCAAGCCAGAATATTTGACTGCAGCTTTACCATATACGGTAGTGAAAGGACAAGAGGGCATGTGTATTTCATCATCACACAATTACATCATCATATTCTACAGCACATTTAAACACTCTTATATGCACTTGCACCTGTTTTCTGTTTTAAATAAGCCAGGCCATCTGACTCAAATTGTATCATTAATATCAACCCTTTTTTATCCTCTTGCACAGATCGACTACTTTAATAACCAGATCATTGTGGATCTAGTGGAGCAGGCGCATAAGGGCATTATCTCCATTCTGGACGAGGCCTGTCTCACTGTTGGAAAAGTCACAGATACCGTCTGCCTGGAGAGTATGAACAACAAGCTCGGGCAGCACCCTCACTACACATCCCGCAAGGTACATACATGTTTGCTTGGCACAAAATAGTGTGTGACATAAAATTGGTTAGTGTACTACCGAGAAAGTACCCTTTCCATAATGAAGCACAGTGGTGGTAGCATGTTGCGGGACCGCTATAGGCACTGCATATAAACAGTCATGTAAACTTTCAGCAGCACAAGTGCAGAAAAAGTGAGGGAAGAGAGAAGAATATGAGCATTATAAGAGAAATATATATAATCTTATAAAAGGAAGGAAGTTAGAGGATCCAAATGCTGACCAGGCCATGTGAAAGAGGATTGAGGCAGTTATTAGGGCAAATAATGGCGGACATCCACACAATATGATACAGGATATAATTATCAAAAATCGCCATTTTATGTTAACTAAATATTAATTTGTTAATTTAATTATAGTGTCCAATCAGAAATACTGGAATACACATACCTCTGATTTCTTCCTGAGCTAAAGATTCAGCACTTTGGACAGCAATCCTGACATAAAATGTTGTTAAGAGGATGTGTGTATCTGATTTGCCTCAGTATTTAATTTACTTTAATTTCATTTTCTTTCTCCAATAAGCTTTGTAAACTTTTTTTTTTAAATGACCACCATTGCAGTTTACAAGCTGAACAACAGAGAGCGACATTTGCACACAAAATCTCATACAGTATAAGAAATAATAAATAAGTAATGTGAAAATGTTTGTATTAAAGTTGGCGCGGTGTTGTTCATAACATTCTAACTCCTGTCTTTCACTTACTGTAGCTGTGTCCCACTGACAAGAGCATGGAGTTCAACCGTCATTTCCGCATCCGACACTACGCCGGCGATGTCACGTGAGTCCTGAGCTCTTTTTTAACATGTGATGAATTTCAGTTAGAAATAAGTCAAATGAGGAAACGATCAGTGAAATTCCAGAGCACTTTCTCAACAAAAATTTGCTCACATTTAAAAAATGTAATCTATGAAATACTTAAATAATCAGTGCATTTAATTAAAAAAAAGGTACTTATGGTACCAATGACTTTTGCACACTGAACACAAGAAATATGGAATAAGGAATATAAACTTTTTCTAAAAAACTTCACAATCCGGTGTTTATCAGCAATCACATTTTGCACTTTTTATCAATATATAGTTACATTTACAGCATTTGTTCCTGTTATCACTTACATTATAGCAGCTATAATTCACACTCACCTTTGTTGTGTTTAATAAATCTAATCAAATCTAATAAAACAACAACAAAACAATATAAATGAAATGAAAGAACACTACAGAAAAACAAAACAAAACAGAAAACACTATTTTTGGGGGGGGTTTGAAAGAAAAAAAAAACGCGTTCGCGTACCTCTACCTATTAGACAGCGCTGGCACTGGAGACTCCTTCTCCTGACAGAAAAATGGATATAAACAGATGCACTTTTTTCCCATTGGTTTATGTTGAGTGCCTGTTGGATGAGTCCCTATTTAAATTGTTATGATATACAGTAAGTACATGTAAACTTATTGCATTAGGCTAAAGCAAGTCCATTACATAAAATGTTAATCAACAGTTTTCAGACAATTAGAGTTGAGAATGTAACTGTGGTGTAATATATTTAAACAAAGAGTACATCCGTTTGCGTTTGCTAGAACAGCCAAAATATCTTTATTACACACTTTGATATATGGCTTGATGATTAAGTGTCTTGTTCATATTTGCAGTTCCTACCTTTAGCAGCTGTGCCTGGGATAATAACGCTTTATTCCCAGGGTGTAAACAAATAAATATCATTTGTGGTTGTGGGACTTACAGTAAGTGTGAATGATAATCCCACATTATACTTCATGTACCAATGGGCCAATGGGAAAGAAAATGCTTCATAATGATGATTAGCATCACAAATACAAGAACAAGATATACAAATTAATGTACGTTAAAACATTTTTAGAAAAACAAATGTTGTTGCTTTCTGGGCATTTGATAATGAAATCCTCCTTGGCTTTACTGTCTTGGTATGTTGCCATGCCATCCCTGTGGTCCTACAGCTCTACCTCATGCAAGCTGACAAGTACATTTTCATGAAGGTTAGTTTTAGTTACAATTATACTGTAAGTTTATTTAATAAATAGATAAGTGATGGAAAGTGTTGATGTTCCAAGAATGAGTGTGCAATGTAGACATTTACCTGCTTTAGTGCTGCTGCATAAGTAAGCAGGTTTACAGGTGTTTCTATTTTTTGTTGAAGTGACAGTCACATACTAATGATGTCATAATTAGTAACAACAATTTGTGACATAATTTCTAACATTTAAAATGTATGATTTACAGTATATCATGACACATTTGTTGTCATCGTTTCTACTATACAGTACAAACCGATCAGCTATAACATTATGACCACTCATAATAATATTAAAGTATAGTAAGTCCTCATTTTGCAACTAAAACACTGATGCACTGTGTGTTCTGACACCCTTTTATGGTAACCAGCATTAACCTTTTTAGCAATTTGATCTGCTGTAAGTCCTCTATTGAATTGGACTACACAGGCCAGCCTTCACTTCAGTGAGCCTTGGCCACCCATGACCCTGCTGCCGGTTCACTGGTTTTCCTTCCTTCAATTACTTTTGGTATGTCCTGACCACTTCAGCTCGGGAACATCCCACAAGTGCTGCTCTGACCTGGTTATCTACAGTAGTCATCACAATTTGTCCAATCCTTTCCCTGCTTCCAACAATCGACTTCTGGGACAAATTGTTCACTTGCTGCCTAGTACATTCCACCAACTTCCAGGTTACATTGTAACCAGATATTACAACTGTAGCTACTGCGAAAAGGGCCAAATTAGGATGAGTGATGTGATGGAACTCCAAAACTGCAGCTCTTGTGAGATGTTTTGGGTCTGCAGTGGTCAAAAAAGCCATGAATTGGCGACAGGGTTATGGGTGGCCAAGGCTCACTAATGCACACGGGAAGTGAAGGCTGTCCTGTGCAGTCCGATCTAATAGAAAAGCTACTGTAGAGCTCAAACTGCTGAAAAAGTTAATGCTGGTTTACCATTGAAAGGTTCTAGAACACACAGTGTGTCACTGTTTTGATGGCAAAAGGCAGGAACTACTCAGAATTTGGTGGGTGGTCATGTTATGGTCATGTTATGGCTGATTGGTGTATAGTCCATCTGTAGTCCATCCAGCTGTAAACCTAGCAAAGACATTTTTGCGAATGAGGGTGTCTGCATGGACGGGGTGTGTATGTTTGAGAACCACATCCAGTTCCATCAGCAACCCTTCTTACAACCCAAACTCACTAATTTATGCTGCTATAAAATGACCCAACAGCTACAAAAACACAGACGGCAAAGTTGCTGCCAGTGCTGGAATTAATCTGCAACTCTATAACTCATGGGCTCTGTCCTAATTTGGGATCTAGGAGGACTTTTTTTTCACAGAGGAAGGAAGGGATCAGAGTGGAAAGCTTAGCACTGAAAATAGACGACACATTTTTCACATAATTTTCTACCCTGATTTTTTTTTTCACGCCTATGATGGGAGGCTGAAGAAGGAGGTTGGAAGGTGTGTTGTTTGCGCGCATGCTGTATGTTAGCAGACAAACAGATGTGAAGGTACTGTAGCTAAATCGATGAGTCTGCATATCAGCAGCCGGTCACTCAAAACGTCATGTGGAAAAACATGTCCTACTAAATATGATTACTTCTGTGGAATTTACAGTACACACCCACACACACTACACACACACACATCTATATAGACGCTCGCTCCTGCCTCCCACACCCACTACACAACAATGTCCCTAAGGAATCAAAACTGTCAGAGCATAGTTGTCAACCTTCCCTCAACACACACACACACACACACACACACACACACACACACACACACACTGCAGCATCCCTAAGGCTCTACCAGAGCGAGCCGTTCCTTCTTTTCTCTTGCTAAATATACCCTCCGCCAGACCCTCCTCTCTGAACTGACTCTGACCTACTTCATCATTTCTTTCACTTTCTGGCTTCTTAACTCTTCACCCATTCATTTTCTTCCCCTCCACCTCTTTCTCTTTCTTTTCAATTCCAATTAATGTCTCTACTATCGTTCTCGCCTCATTATGAGTCCTTAATGAAAAGCACAATGTAGTCAATGAGGAAAAAAGAAACACTTGAGATACAGAATGTGACTTCTGATAAACAATAAAAAATCACTCAGTTATTGGGGTCATGTCAGGATTGTGGTGCCATAAAATGATTTCTAACAAATGTTTAACATAGAATCCAAGAAAACATCCATTTAGTCAACAATATTCCGTCTGATGCCACAATCACACTTTATTTTGTAAGTTTAAAAATATAATATATATATATATATTTTTTTACACAAGTTTTTTGTTGACTGTTGCATAAAGGATTTTGGCGCCCCAATTGTGGAAGTTCTCGTGTCTATGTTTTTATTTATAGAAAGGTTGCCAAAGATGTTTTCCAGTCAATCAGAAACTCTAGTTGGCTTCACCTTGGCTTAAATACATGGTTGTTGGTCTTTTGGCTGCTCCCATCGAGGGGTAGCCACAGCGATCCAGCCGATGCCCTGGTTTTACACTGGATGCCCTTCCCGACACCCAACCCTCCCGTTTTATCCAGGCTTGGAACCGGCACTGCTTTAAGTGGGCTGGAGTTTGGGTAGGAATTGAACACGATCCTTCCATTGAGAAACCTACCATTGAGACACCAATGCCCTGTCCCTCAATAAAATATGTAGCAATAGTTTTATGTGCTGATGCTCTTCTCTTCTACTTAGGTTAGACAAAAATGTACATTTACATTACATTTGCTACATACTGTATATGTCACTGTGCAGAACTCTTGAGTCACCTTCACCTCACTACCTTACTCACCGTCTATACCGGTTTTTCCTGTATTCAGGGCTGTGGGAGGCCTGGAGCCTATCCCAGGAGGCTTAGGGCGAGAGGCGGGGTACACCCTGGACAGGGTGCTAATCCATCACAGGGCACACACATACACTCATTCACATACTATGGGCAATTTGGGAACGCCAATTAACCTAATCTGTATGTCTTTGGACTGTGGGAGGAAACCGGAGTACTCGAAGGAAACCGACCAAGCACGGGGAAAACATGAAAACTCCATGTGCACAAAGACAGGAATCTAGCCTGGCTGGGAATTGAACCTGAACACTGGCGGTGCAAGGCACCAGTGCTAACCACTACACCACCGTGCCACCCCACCTCCACCTCATTTCTTTATATCTTTCTTGTATTTTAATGCAGTCTTGAGGAATAGTTCTCCAGACTCCCTGTAGGACATCCTTGACTCCCATTCTTGGCAAGTTTTTTGTCTTTTATTTTCAGTCCAGTCCCGAGCAGTTTCAGAGGAATGTATTTTTGACTTTTTAAGCCACACAGTGACCTAGGAATCATTCCAGCATAAAAACAAACAAACATCTAATTAAAGACATGAACCAATGAGAAACAGGTGCAGATGATCAGGCCGGTGATTAGTATACTGGTGACGCTGAATAATGCTGAGTGGTTGGAACAGATGAGAGGGGAAATGAGGTCGCTGCTGAGGCTGTTACATAAAAATGTGTATTGTTAGGCACTTTGCAGCTTGTCACAGTAAAACATTAAAAAAATTTATTTCTTTAATTCAATATACATCAATAAATTTTATTTAATGTGGATAAAAATGTTTATTTTTTAGGACTTTATTGTTTAGTAGCAGTGCTTTAGTTGACTTAGTCTTCCTTACACACTTTTACATCACTGTATACCTGTCACACACACACGCTGCAGTTACTGACATGGATGATTTTAGGAAAGAGAGAGAGAGAGAGAGAGAATACAATCAATGTGTGTGTGTGTGTGTGTGTGTGTGTGCGAGAGAGAGATGCTGTGACACTTTACATAACCAGCACATCCCAATGGCTGCTGTGTATTTGTTTTTTCCCACTTCACTCTGATCATGTTTCCAAGTGCACTTGTGTAATCGTGCTGCATGAACACTTGATTCCTGGCAAAGAATGAGGTTGTGGAAAAGAGGAGGAAGCCACTGTTTAATAGATTCATTAGGTTCTCTGCTGTGTGATATGTTTCACTGGTGTTGATTCGGCAGGGCTTTATGTATACCCTGTTTTTTAAACCTGCTCTGTGTGCGAGCTCTTGCTGTTCCAGTCAGGAATGAGTCACATTTCAAGAGCTTTTTTTGTTCTTTATCTGCTTCTCTAAACTCTGAGTCAGCCAGCAGAGCTTTTAGCCGTCTGTCCTTACACACTGTAATTTCTTTTCATTTATAGGTACTCAGTAGAAGGATTTCTGGATAAGAACAAGGATCCACTTTTCCAGGATTTTAAACGCTTGATGTATAACAGGTATACAGTCACTTTCTACCAAGTTGCACTGTTTTCCATGAGGAGGAATTCTCTGTATGAATTATACATATTATGCTTTCTCGCCCACCCGCGAAACAGTCACACACTCCAAAAATGCTATTTCTGTCCACTTTTTTCACTATGCAACATGATCAAGCGTTTAACTGATCACCATTTATGACTTTTTTTTTTTTCCGACCAAATTTTTTTCATCAAAGATGAAATTTATTACTGTACTTCCAGGTTCTAACAATCTGTTGGACAATTCTTATCCCATTTCAAACAGTTTCAGCAACCTCCTTAGTTGTTTTCTTTGCTTGATTCAGGCAAATAATTAGAAACTTCTAAAACACTATAAACTTCCAACAGTCTCCCTTAATTATATACAGAGACGCTGCTGAGGTTGTCACATACAGTACAAAAAACTAATATTGTATCTTTAGGTGCTTTGCAGCCTGTTGCATTTTTTAAATGTAATCTACATCATTCCATTTACCATGAAGTAATGTGGGGTGGTTTTATTAAAGTTTCATAATATACAGAGACAGTGGACCCACGTCCTTCATTATATACAGAGACAGAGGACACAATATATATAATAAAGGCAGTGTGTATATATTGAAGTGTGTCCCCTGTCTCTGTATATAATGAAAGATGTGTGTGCACTGCCTCTGTATATAATGAAAAAAGTGGATTATTCTTTATTATATACAGAGATAGCGGACACACTTCCTTCGTTATATACATAGACAGTGGACACACTTTCTGTATTATATAAGAGACAGTGGACATACTTTCTTTATTACATTCTGAGACAGTGGACCCACTTCCTTCATCATATACAGAGACAGTGGACATACCTTCTATATTACATACACAAACAGTGAACCCACTTCCTTTATTATATACAGAGACAGGGGACACACTTTCTTTATTATATAAGAGACAGTGGACCCAGTTCCTTTATTATATACAGAGACAGTGGACACACTTCCTTCATTACATACTGAGACAGTGGACAAACTTCCTTCATTACATACTGAGACAGTGGACACACTTCCTTCATTACATACTGAGACAGTGGACATGCCTCTTTCAATGTACAGTATATAGACATAGAGATCATGCCTACTTAAGTTCATCCAAAGACAAAGGACACTTCTTTTTCAGACACCTGATCTTTCTTCTTTGTGTGACAGTGTGCCCTTTCTGAATTCTTTTGCTTCTGTGTCCTCAGTTCAGACCCGGTGCTCAAGGACATGTGGCCTGAAGGGAAGCTGAGTATTACGGAGGTGACCAAGCGGCCACTGACTGCTGCAACACTCTTCAAGAACTCCATCATTGCCCTGGTTGATAAACTCGCCTGCAAGGTAAGGAAGTAATCTTTCAGATGTGGTAAAGGAAAATGATCTAATCAGATAGTCTGTAGTGTTTGCACGGATACTGAAAAACAAGCTCTCTTAAAGGACAGGACACAGTAAGGAACGCCCAGTCATTGGCTCACTGGGTTGACTAAAGTACTTGATCGATTCTCATTGGATTCAAATGACTGTTATAAGAGTCTGTGTGATGTCTTTTTATGGTTGCTCTAATGTTGAAAACCAGTCTCTCTTTCTCTTAGTCCTTTTTTTAAATTTAGCACGCACTTCTAGACAGTTCAACATTTGTGCTGATGACTTATGGGACCTTTCGTCTTGTGACATTTCCTGATGCTATTTTTTTTTTAATAGTCACGGGTTTTTTAGACGTGTGTGTGTGTGTATTTGGAACAAGCCCGGCCCATGCAGTGTTTTTTTGGGTCACAGTTGATGACTGGCTGCTTCCTTTTGGTCCACTGGGGACACCTGTCTTCACAGCACAGCACAGCATAGCACAGACTCATTACCTATCTCTTTTATTTGTGTTGGGTAATATTTGAAGAAAGATACAGTCTGAGCATGAAATAATATACACTTCTATTTTTACCCGGTGTAGTCGAGTTCACATGCTACTCATACTGTATGGGCCTTTAATCTACAGGTGTGGTTTTACACATACAGTGCGGCAAAAAGTATTTAGTCAGCCACCAATTGTGCAAGTTCTTCCACTTAAAATATGAGAGAGGCCTGCAATTTTCATCATAGGTATACCTTAACTATGAGAGGCAAATTAAAAATAAAATCCAGAAAATCACATTGTAGGGTTGTCAAAGAGCTGTCAAAGGACACCAGAAACAAAATTGTAGACCTGCACCAGGCTGGGAAGACTGAATCTGCCATAGGTAAGCAGCTTGGTGTGAAGAAATCAACTGTGGGAGCAATTATTAGAAAATGAAAGACAAATAAGACCACTGATAATCTTGCTCCATGCAGGATCTCTCCCTGTGGGGTCAAAATGATCACAAGAACTGTGAGCAAAAATCCCAGAACCACACAGGGACCTAGTGAATGACCTGCAGAGAACTAAGTACAAAGGGCTACCATCAGTAACACACTGCGTCGCCAGGGACTCAAATCCTGCAGTGCCAGACGTGTCCCCCTGCTTAAGCCAGTACATGTTGAGGCCCGTCTGAAGTTTGCTAGAGAGCATTTGGATGATCCAGAAGAGGATTGGGAGAATGTCATATGGTCAGATGAAACCAAAATAGAACTTTAAGTTTGGAGGAAAAAGAATGCTGAGTTGCATCCAAAGAACACCATACCTACTGTGAAGCATGGGGGTGGAACCATCATGCTCTGGGGCTGTTTTTCTGCAAAGGGACCAGGACGACTGATCCATGTAAAGAGAAGAATTAATGGGGCCATGTATTGTGAGATTTTGAGCGAAAACCTCCTTCCACCGGAAGAACTTTCAAGAACTTTCACATGAAATGTGGCTGGGTCTTTCAGCATGACAATGATCCCAATCACACCGCCCGGGCAACGAAGGAGTGGCTTCATAAGAAGCGTTTAAGGCCTAGCCAGTCTCCATATCTCATATAGATCCCATAGAAAATCTTTGGAGGGAGTTGAAAGTTTGTGTTGCTCAGCGACAGCCCTGAAACATCACTGCTCTAGAGGAGATCTGCATGGAGGAATGGGCTAAAATACCAGCAACAGTGTGTGAAAACCTTGTGAAGACTTCGTTTGACCTCTGTCATTGCCAACAAAGAGTATATAACAAAGTATTAAGATGAAATTTTGTTATTGACCAAATACTTATTTTCCACCATAATTTGCGAATAAATTCTTTAAAAGTCCTACACTGTGATTTTCTGGATTTTTTTTTTCTTATTTTGTCTCTCATAGTTGAGGTATACCTATGATGAAAATTACAGGCCTCACTCATTTTTTAAAAGTTTTTAAGTTGGAGAACTTGCACACTTAGTGGCTGACTAAATACTTTTTTGCCCCACTTACAAAGTTTTTATTCATTTATTATTTTATTTATTTATGCAGGCTTAAGCTACTATGCAAATTCAGTCTTGCAAATCTTATATTTCCAAAAGGGTGGCACAGTAGCATAGTGGTTAGCACCGAAGCCTCGTACATGTGTGCATGGAGTTTGGGCGTCCTCTGGGTGCTCCGGTTTCTTCCCATAGTCCAAAGACATGTAGATTTGGGCTAATTGGCATCTCTTGGCATGCCAAGAGTGTGTTCATGCTTGTGCCCTGCAATAGACTGGCACCCTGTCCAGGGTGTACCCCACCTAGTGCCCTGAGTCTCCCGGGACAGTCTCCAGGCCTCATGTGCTCCTGTACAGGATAAACAATATAGAGAATAAGTAAGACTGTCTCCAATATGTCTAGACGTGGGACTGGATTAATAATAGGTTTATTTGCTTAATCATATATACTAGTAATGCAACTTTTCAGAGTGGGTGTGGCCTGCCTCCACAGTTAGAGTTGATCAAATTGGGTTTCTCTACCAACTTAATTGCAACTTAATAAAACCTGTACACAATCTGTTTAAAGTGTGTGTTGTACTTTTAGGAGCCATACTATGTGCGCTGTATTAAACCCAATGAGATGAAGTCTCCGATGTTGTTTGATGAGGCGCGCTGCCGTCATCAAGTAGCCTACCTCGGCCTGCTGGAGAATGTCCGTGTTCGCAGAGCAGGCTTCGCCTACAGACAGCCCTATGAACGCTTCCTGCAGAGGTTAGAGGTCTCATGCTCAGTCAACAATATTGCACTAATTTGGATAAAATCTATGACAGCTAGTTTAAGGGTGGTAATAAGGGGGCTATTTTAAAGTGCTTTATTGTAAGTGGAAATGAAGAAAATGCAAATACAGTATGTCAAAGAGATGAAAATTACTTGGTTGGTACTTCCTTGTCTCCTTCTGTCTCGGTCATAGGAATTATTATTAATTTTTTTTTGCATTTTTATTATATTAGGTACAAGATGACATGTGAGTACACGTGGCCTAATCACCTGATGGCAAGCGACCGCGAGGCTGTGGAGGCCATCATCGTCCAGCACGGCTTTGAGGAAGATGTGGCATATGGACACACCAAACTGTTTGTGAGAACTCCTCGCTCGCTCTTCACGCTGGAGCAGGAGAGAGGAGCGCTCATTCCCATCCTCGTCCTCTTTCTGCAGAAGGTGATGGACTTTGTTTGTTGAACCTTTCAAATATGAAAAGATTTATTGTAATATTTTGACATTACTTCTTATCAACCCATAAGAAATTTTACTATGTTAATGCACATACCACGATATAACATATTATTACCATAGTACTTTAGACATTATCATAGTTGGCACCATTGGACTTTTTTGTTCCAGTGGTTACCATGGTACAGTATGTAACCCCATACTTTAGCAAATACCACGGTAGGTACTGTGGGCACCACAGTAGCACTATGGTGTTTACCACAATACTTTGATGAATTCAATGGTGCTTACTAGGTATGGTTATCAACAGGTGTCTAACATGCCATGTTGGTACATGCTGTAATGTATTAAATATGATATTACTGGTATGGTATATGGCACAGTTGTTATGTAAATTGGTAAGTATGAGCCATTTTGTGTACGATAACATGCACGTGTTTTTTTCAAATGTGGTCTGGTACTTTTGTATATTTTAGGAGTTTTAACATATACAATGGTAGCAATGAGAGCTGCATTCTCATAGAAAGCATGATGTTCCATTAGACATTTTTGTTCCCTTTTTCTATTAAAACAAAAACCACACAGTTTAAAGGTAAAAACCATTTTAAACAATAAAAAAAAATTGTTATTGAGTAAAAAAAATAGCTATTTTTGTATTTTGTGACCCATCAGATATTTCTTTAGACCTGTTCTTTGTTTTTTCTCCAACTTTTATCTTTCCATCTCGCCTTACTGTGGTGTGTGTGTGTAGGTGTGGCGTGGTGCCTTGGCAAGGATGCGATGTCGGCGCATGAGAGCGATCTACGCCATAATGGGCTGCTATAAGCGCTACAAAGTAAAGGCTCACTTCTGGGAGGTGGAGAGACGCTTCGCTAACGTACGCACCATGGAGGACTATGGGAAGAGTGTGGAGTGGCCAACTCCACCAGCTGCCCTGCAACAGTTCCACAAAATCACACAACACCTACATCGCAGGTGCGCTTGCCTCTCAAATCACACACACACACACTGATATTACACATCATATCATTAGTGTCTGTGGAGAATATATGCTACCGTTAGCGGTTTTGTTCCAAAGAGGCATTAATAAATGATTTCTCTTGAGCACTTGGTAACTACAGCACAGCTAGGAGCACAGATTTGATTCAGCAAAAAAGAGAAAAAAGACCCACAGTGGCGTGAAAAAAAAAATCTGCTGATTCATCTCCCCAGAAATCTCTTCTGGATGGTTTTCATATTTTGTTCTCCCTTTGCGTTCTGTCTTTCCCTTCCCTTTAGATGGAGAGCGAGACGGATCGTGAAGAACATCGCTCCATCCGATATGGCGGAGGTGCGGGCGAAGGTGGCGGCTATGACTGCTCTGAGCGGAGAGAGAAGGGATTGGGGCCACAGTCGAGCATGGGAGAGAGACTACCTAGCCAGTGTAAGTCCATAAACACTCCATTTAGACTGAAGTGTGCTTTTAGGATGCTGCCTACACACCTGGCTGCTTTTAGGACATCGTGGCCTACTTTCTGCTCTGGCTGTTAAATAAGAAATCTTTCCTTGCAAGTGTAAAATCTTAAACTATAGTTAGACTTACAAGTTTTAAATAGATCTTAAGGTCAGAGTTAAGTATGTATTAGTGTTTACATAGTTAGGTGTCATATTGCTTTCTGAAGCTTCCTTTCTCCATTGTCAAACTAAAAGGGGCTGCTAAAGGAAAATAATCTATGATAGGGGTGTGTTATACTGTAGGGCCTGACACAATGATTTATTCCTCTTATTTCACAACAATTTCCTCATGTATATGTGTATATATAGTACCAGTCAAATATTTGAATATATATTATTATCATAACAAATATGTAGTCAACAAAAGCACGTTAAATAACCCGAAATATGTTGTAAAATTCTTTAAAGTACCCACCTTTTGCTTTGATGTCAGCTTTGCACACTCTTTCAGTCTCATGATCTAGTCACCTTGAAATGTATATAATTCATAATTCAGTACATAATTCCTTATGTTTGTTAATACACCTTGCACCTGCAGGTTCAGGGTTCAATTCCCACCTTGGTTCTGTGTGCATGGTTCTCCCCATTTTGGGTGGGTTTCCCCAGAGTACTCTGGGTTTCCTCTCACAGTCCAAAGACATGCAGATTAGGCTGATTGGCTTTCCCAATGGTATAGGCTCCAGGCCCCCCATGACCCTGTATACAGGATAAAGCAGTATAGACTATAATTGAATAGGATTGGTTGGGTGGGTTACTGGGTTACACAATGTTTGTTGGTTATTGAGTAAGTGATTGATGTACTTATTTATCTAAGTTGCAATGTTGTTGATAATTTTTTTTTCTTTTATATATATATTACTTGTAATATTTTGTTCAACTTGTGTTTTTTAAGTCATATTTTCAAGTTGTATCAAGTTGTACCATGTTTCCTAACAGGCAAAAGACTCTCCGTTAACCAGCTCCAATTTCGTGCGCATCACCAAAGAGCTGAAGAACAAAGACCAGTACAACCAAGTCCTCTTCTCTAGCTTTGTCAGGATGGTAGGCAACCTCTGTTTCTTTCATTCTTTCATTCTCATGCGAGAAAGTTCAATTTAGCATCCAGATGCTTTGGGTGGTTTTGTACTGTGTTATTGGTCAGGTGTAGTGCATGTGAGTGTGTGACTGTTTGTGACTGTGTGTGTGAGAGTGAGTGTGTGTGTGTTTGAATGTAGATAAGCTGCCAGAGTGATGACAAGCCTATCAGAATAATGATTGTTTATAGAGTGTTTATTTATAGAGCCATCTTTCTTAGCTGTGACTTCAGAGAGAAATCAAATGACGAGCTTACTGAACGAGTGTTCCTTGAAAAATTGGCAGTCTCATTGTATGTGTGTGTGTGTCTCTCTCTCTCTATGTAGATGAATTGGTTCAATAACACAAAGGACAGAGCTCTTCTCATCACCGACAAGCATATCTACAGACTCGAACCCAAGAAGCACTTTAAAGTGCAGAAACGAATAGCAATCGAGACTGTGAGTATCTCTCTCTCTCTCTCTCTCTTTTTCATACACACACAATCACTCTCTCTCACACACACATATTTTACTTTGGAGTTAGATTTCCAGTTTAAGAGAAGATTACCCATCAATCAGCCGGAAGGTCTGTACCCGACTGTGAAAGTCTGACCTACATTGTGTTAGCCCTGTGAGCAGAATGGTGCCACAATGTGGAAGAAGGATTTGGTCACACTGACAGCAGTGCCACACACGCACACACACATACACACGCAACACACATGCTTTTGCTGTGTAAACTTCACACATCTCTAGTCCGAACAGGATGAGATCTTCATGTAAGGCACAAAGACCCTAAAAGGACTTATGATGTTGTGCAGAGAATACAGCCTTCCTTTTGCTAATGAAGTCATTATTAAGATATTAATTTAAAAATCTGAATTAGAGTCAAAATCACACTCAATCATATACCACCTAAAATTGAATCAGAATATAAATCAAATTTGACTTTAAATTGGAACTTGAATTGTGTTGGATACAGTGTGTGTATGTGTGTGTGTGTGTGTGTGTGTGTGTGGTATCCTCTGCTGGACTGGCATCCTATTTATGGTGTGTTTCTGTCACATGCCCAGTGTCACAATAAAAACTAAAAGAAAAAAGAAGAAGAAAGCCCAGGACACACCATGCCAGAGCAAGAATAGGAATAGGATTTAGAATTCTTAAAGAAAAAAAAATCTGAATCAGAGTCGGATTCTGCTTCAAAATGAGTCAGCAGTCAGCATCAGAATCAAAATTAAATTTGGAAATAGAATCTTAATAACAACATAAATCTGAATTAGAAAATGAATGTTACAGTTGGAATAAAAAATTGATGTCAAAATTATATTTATAATAATTAAAATTAAGAATAATTAAGATATTAAGAAAATTTACATAAATGTGACTAGAATCAAGACATTTTTTTTTACGTTTTGCACTGGTTACATTTATCTTCTTCTTCTTCTTTGTCTTTCGGCTGTTCCCTTTCAGGGGTCGCCACAGCGAATCATCTGCCTCCATCTAACCCTATCCTCTGCATCCTCTTCTCTCACACCAACTAACTTCATGTCCTCTCTCACTGCATCCATAAATCTCCTCTTTGGTCTTCCTCTAGACCTCCTGCCTGGCAGTTCCAACCTCAGCATCCTTCTACATGATAATAATAATATTCATATATAAATAATAAAGAAACATATAGATTTATAAATGTAACCACTGCAAAACATAAATAAAATGTTCTTAAAATATAAATGTCAGAATTATGGTTCTGAATTCTTAATAAAAAAAAATGTGAACAAAAACAGTGCAATCATCAGAATTTAAAAGGTATAAGGAAATGGAATTACAGTATGAGTTAGAACCAATTGAATTAGAATTAGAATATGAATCAGTTTAAATCAATTTAAATGAATATTAAAAACGATAAAGAATTAGAATCAGATTTAAAATTGGACCGGTGGAGGAGTATTTTACTTCAACAGCTATGTTTAATGTTGTTTTATGTTTTATTGGATTAATATAGAATTAGAATTAGTCTAATCTTAATTAGAATACAACAGCAATCAGTATAAGATATACAACTAGAATCAATCAGATTATTTACCACCACAAAGTATACAATCATTTTTTGCCTTTGTGTATCATGTGTATATCATACACTTTAGGCGTATACACCACACATCAGCTGTATACATTAAAATCAGAATATAACTTAGAGGTGTATGAACATTATGTGCTGTTCACAAGGTCTAAAAATAAGGAGCATTCATTTAAATAAAGCAGTTTTTTGTCTGATCGTTTCTGAAAGTTCATGAGCCTGTGTGTTCCGCAGGAAGTAGAACAGGCTGTCTGGATTTCCTGAATCGCAGACTAAAATATTAGCGGTGGCCGAGTCACAGAGTGTGTGCTGAATTAATCTGGTTGCAACGCGACCTGACGCAGCGAGCGATTAGCACACAGGCTTATTTTGGAGGGAACCTGATGCATCAGCTCAAGTGGGAGGATGGCTTGGCATTTTTTAATTAATTAGGTTGTGTAACTTGTTTTTCTGTGAAAGAAATAATTTACATTTACACATACGCTCTTATCCAGAGCGACTTACAATTTTTTTTCTTTTTTTTTTTTTATCTCATTAGGGATTGAGATAGAGCTGAAATATTATAATAAAAGGTATTGCAAATGCAAACTCAATGCAAAGTTAAATAGTGGTATATCGGCTGTGGTTGAATGTGGTAGATTTATTGTCATGTAATTTGAAAAGTATTTTCCTCTTAAATTCAAAATTCAAATTTAAAATTTTATTTGTCACATACACAGTCATACACAGTACGATATGCAGTGAAATGCTTAGACAACTGCTCGTGACCTAAAAAAATAAAAGACTATAAATAGGTATAGGAAATAAATATGAAAATTAAAATAAAGGGTAAATTTAACTAGAAAAGAATAAAATAAAATATAAAAATTAAAGTTAAAAATAAAATAACTGTACAACAAAAATACACAATAAAGAAAATATATAAAGAAATATAGAACAATAAGAACAGCTGTACGAGTACGTATATATTTATGTAATTTTTGTGTGGAATGGAGAATGGAGAATATTTGTTAGAATAAAAGAATGGTAATGTCCAGGGTTGTGCAATCCACATATTTAAAGTGTCTTGTGCAGTGCAAATATGCTTAAAAGTGATTTATTTAAAGTGACTTGTGATAGAGTGATTTGATGACCACGATGTGTAGTTGTGCAGTGGCCACTAGTGTAAACCAATGTCCAGAATGTCCAGTGTGTGTGTGTAAAAACCATATGTGTGGGTCAGTACTGTGTGGTGGTGTGATTGAGAGACCGTCTCTCTGTCTTGGCCTTCAGGGAGCAGAATCGCATTCCTGACCTCAACAGAGAGAACAGTCCATTGTTGGGATTTTATCATTAAAATAATATTTTATTTTCAAAATGATTTTGCTTTTTTTGTAAATATCATATTTTTAACTTCCTCTTTTCTGTTTTAGGTTACAGGTTTAAGTGTAACAAGTGGAACGGACCAGGTGGTGGCGCTACACACTGTGTCTCATGAGGACATTTTGCTCCACCTCCAGAGGGGTCAGCTGTCGACAAAGCAGGACCGCGTCGGGGAACTTGTCGGGACTTTGTGTGATCATTTCACACGGTGAGTTCATTCACAATTAAGGGTGTTCCTCTCAGGTCTGTTTTTTTTTTTTTTTGTGACACTACTTTGATCTAATTATGACTGTTATTATTATTTTTTTTTTAAGTGCAATTTTTTATTTAATTAATAGCAGAAGCAAAGTGATTCCTTTCGGGATTTAATCCCACGTCCTTCATGTTGAATGTTCTAGCCCTTTATTATTTTTATCACGATGTACAGATGTGTTGATGTACATTGAAGCTACTTCCTGGACATTCCTTTAGATCCCTATGAGACATTAATATCAGTATCAGTTATCTCTTTTTCATTCAGACTCAGATCATTGGACTCAGCTCAACAATAAGTGTCGACTCTCCTCTAGTCGTTTTGATCAGTTTGATCAAATCTAATGTGAAATTAGCAAGACACTGCATACACACTGATTTGATGTCTGTGGTCTGTTAGGAAGATTCATTTGCATTTATCCTGATAACCCTTATCACATGCACTAACAGTCTACATGCAGTACATTTTCAGACACAGAGCTGAGGCACACATTCATGAACAGCTCAGATGGTGACAAGATGTGTCCATAGACGCAATTTAAATAAATTACATACTGTAGTGTATACTGTATGTAAGACATTGTTACATCAGAGCAATTGAGGGTTAAGGGGCTTGCTCAAGGGCCCAACAGCGGCAACTCGGTGTTGCTGGGGCTTGAACTTTGGACCTTCCAATCAGAAGTTCAGTGCCTTAAACACTAAGCTGACCCGAATCCCAAATCAAGTTTTACATTTACGGGATTTGACAGATGCCCTTATGCATGTTCCTTTTATCTCATCACACATATGAGCAGTTAAGGGGTTAAGGGCTGTGCTCAAGGGCCCAACAATGGCAGCTTGGTGGTAGTGGAGTTTGAACCTGCAATCTTTGGATCAGAAGCCCAACACCTTCACCACTGAGCTACCCCAGTATTCTTTTAGCGGGTTGTAAAGGCGTGTGTGTGTGTGTAGGGGCACTGTGTCAAATTATGCGCACGCACACACATACCTGTAATGACAGACTGATATAGAGAGGGAGAAAATGGATCTTTAACCTCTCTAATAAGGCTTGCTTTTGCCTTACATGCGCTCTGTACACACATTTTACTCACAAGACCTGCTCGTTTTTCAAGTCAAAATTTGCAAAAAATCTTTGCTGGTCTTGCGGAACACTTGCAAACCGCGTTACTTGTAATCCACTGGCGGTTTTATGGTTTAAACCGATTATTACTGACATGTTTGTGTGTGTGTGTGTGCGCGTGTGTGTGAAGAGGGCATGTATATTTTATGGGGTTTATACTGTACAAACTGAGTCGCTGTAATAATTTCAGACGTGTGTATGTGTATCCCAGTGTCACATATAGCAGCATTCCCTGGCTTTAAACATTTTTTCACAGCCGATCCCCAGGGAGCGATATATATTAATTCTTTGGGCAGCCGGCAGCCGGAGTGTGAGTGTGTTTGTGTGTGTGGCTTGTGTGAACAGGGGACAGCTGTGGGTTATGCAGGATTTAGTGTGTCTATTTAATCACTGTTCCTTAACGTTTATTCTATTGTAATCTATTGTGCCACCATCTGCGGGCAAAAGTCAGAGGTCACGACCCCTATACGCCATCATCAAAAGGAGATGGGGATTGTGGAATTGTGGAGGGAGTTGAAGTGTGTGTGTGTGTTTTCGCACACACACACACACACACACACACACACACACACACACAGCCCTATCTTCTCAAACCCCCTGAGTCAGGAGGCTCAAGAGCCCTTCACTAGTCAGCATTATTTAGAGAGAGACAGAGAGTGTGTGTGTGTGTGTTCTGAATCAGCACAGGTTGCTGACAATACTTTTGTCCTTATCTTTTAACCATGAAAAAGCCAAACGTTAAGGAAGTCAAGAGAGAAGCTATCTCACAAACTATCATTATAGTAAACAAGCTAACACAAACAACAACTAGCCTTTGAGCAAAGTAGCTTAGACGGCAAGTCTTATACTAACCTAACTAGCAAAGACAAAATGTGATTACAGGCGAACAAGATGTAAAGTTGCCTAAACAACCGTCCTTGAACCATGAGACAAAGTTAGCAGTGCTTTAAGTTTGAAAGAAAAACAACCAAGCAAAGATTTAGCATGAAGATTAGCTTGTTAGCATCAACACTATGAAGTATATATATATATACATATTTAACCTATGCAGGCAGTTAATCGCCTCACCACATGCCTCATTTTGTCTTCTTCACTGCCATGTTATTCTACTTTTCCCCTCCTAATATCTTTGCATGTCCTCTCAGACTGTCCGCCAGGCCTCTCACCTGGGACGCACAGAGCCATCATAATTAAAATACGTCTGTGTGTTTTTGGTGAGTTTTAGAGTCAGATTCTGGCCATCTGCTGGGACAGCTGTGTGTGTGTGTGTGTGTGTGTGTATGCATGTGAGGGGATTGGGCTTGGGATGAAAGTTCAGCGGTTTGCTAGCTTTAGATAATGATAGTGTGACAAGATGCATGTAGCTGTCATGTGTGATTAGCACAGACAAATATTTTTGACACACCATGACCTTAGTGTTTTTTTTTTGTTTTTTTTTTAGAGTTTTGACATAAAAGCTCATAAATATTTAGACCTGAACTAGGTGCACTTTTTAAGGTTACGTCTCATCATCTAGGAGCTCATCATTGGGGCAGGGTAGACAACAGCACACCATTAGCTGTTTATCAAATAGTCGTTGTCATAAATTCCGCATTTTGAGGCATTAATGATTAAAAAATATTGTTCTATATTGAAGCTATAATTAATTGATTATCAATTCTAGACTGTCACCGCATACCTCTAGGGTAGGGGGGTTCAAATCTCACCTCTGGTACTGTATGTTTGTGTGTGCACCTTGCACATGCTTTGTGAGTTACTTCCATGTAATCAACATGGAAGTTTCTCTTAACAGTCCAATGACATGCTTTATAGGCATACTAACTGGTGTTTTCAAATTGCCTATAGTGTGTGTGTGTTTGTGTGTGCACATGTCCTGTTATGGTTTGGCATCCCATCCCTGGTGCACCTTGTCTGGTGCCCTGAGCTCAATGGGATAGGCTCCGGTGCCCATATTCACAAAGCTTCTTAGAATTTTCTCAGAGAGCTCCTATCTTAGCTGAAAAAGTCCTAGCTGGGAGTCCAAAACTTAAAGAGATTTAGGAAACTTCTCAAGTAAGGAAAGTACAAAAAACAATATCTTAGTGAGGCGGTGTGGTTGACCCCGTTGCTACGGATGATGCAGCAATTCAAGGACTGTGGTGGTTGATTAAAAAAATCTGTAAGGTTTTAAAATGCGCTTTTTTTTGAAAATAGAATATATTATAATAGAATAAACAGTGAAATCATAATGACTATATGTAAAGAAATTGTATAATCATGACTACAAGCTACTTTATGCAAAGTTTCTGTTACAGGCTAAATATGTTAAAGTTAAATAAAACAGAAGCATGTTGAAAACGTGTTTACTTTGGAAGCATCCAATTTCCACGCAGTAGTTACTATATTTAAGTTCTTATATCTATTTACCATACTGATTTAATTACTTGTGATCCATTTCAGATTGATGGGAGCAAAATAGCTCAGCTTTTACCAATTTACATGATTGCAGGACAGTCTATTTAAGTTGCACTCTTGGATGGTATGCAGCCAACAATCCAAGAGAGATGGCAGGAAGTAAAATAACAGACCAGTGTATACTTTTATATTTACATTCAGTGTTTGGAGTATATTTTTTTTCCCGCTATTTTGTCCTCTGCTATAGAAAGCCTCTTAAAAGTCCTCCTCTTTACTCTTAATAACTTTTACCTTAGGAGCTGTTTTTAGGGCTAAGAAGTTGCGTGAATCATTTTTATCTTTAGATAAGATTTAGTCCTAAATTTAGAGGAAAATTCCTAGAAAATGTCATAATTCTACAAATTTTCTTAGAATTTTGTTACTAGGAGCAACATTTAGGCTTAAGAAGCTCTGTGAATACGGGCCCAGATCTCCTGCAACCCCACATTGGATAAGCAGTATATAAAATTAATAAAAGAAGCGGCCCTGTTTAAGGTTTTACATTTAATCCCCCATGTCTGCACACACACACATATATATATATATATATATATATATATATATATATATATATATATATATATATATATAACACCAGTACGTAGATTGGCTTTGAAAATATACACCTATGTTTCTCTTCTTTTCTTTCTTCTCCTCTTTTGTTTTCATCTCTTTTCTTGGTCACATGGTTCTGACTGATCATGATTAATTTATAAAAAAAAAGTTGTACATTTGTTAAAAGCCAGGAAACTTGGATATTTTTTCATGATGAGTGTATCATCATGACATGTGTTAGTTGTTGGTGCGAGGGTCTGTTATGCACCATATGTGTGTGACGCACTTTCTCAAAGCCCACACACACTCACACACTCACTTTTCACAAGAAAAATGAACTCTTCACTGTAAAAGAAATCTTGCCAAGTTTCAATTAAAAATTAATTGTTACAACGTGTTTCAATCGACAAAGCAATATTGTATAATAAGGACTGTTTTGAATCGTTAATAAATACAGTAGCAACCATCAAGAAACAAACTGTAGATTCATGTTCCTTATTCAAAAATGTAATTTATTTGGAAATGACTGTCAAAAAATATACTGTATAATGTGTTTCTGTCCACTTTAAATGATGTAAAGTAATATGTACAAACAGGAAAACATTGTATATATGTTAACTTGTAAGATCCCTGTACATGACTGGAATCTCAAAACAGCTCCAAACATCAGTAATACTCTTAAAGATAAGAACCCGAGTTCTTAAATTTATAAGAACAATAACACCCCTTATTCTTACACGTATTCTACATGTAGTGACCAACTGTATGCCATCGGTTGCTATGCAATGTGTTCTCCTTTAATACACTGTCTGTCAAAAAATTATACCATCCACTGAACAGATAGTAACTGAGTGGTGCATATTCTTAGTACAGTAGTGATATCTACTTCTAGTGAAAAAAACGTTTCAATACTTACAGTACACAGGGAAGGTTATGCGTAAACAGAGTCAGGTTACTCAGGTACTTCCGCAGATTTTCTTCCCTTTGTTTACTTCTTATCTCTGTGGTTTCTTGAGCAAAGGATAAGCCATAATTTTCAATGGTGTCTTTACTCAGGCACGTGCCTTTTAAACCTGAAAATCCACAGCATTTTTAGCCATTTTTTAAATTAATAGTATGTTTTAGTAAATAAAGACAGGGGTCAGGATCGTGTGACATATGTTTTTTTTTTTTATTTATTCTTTTTATTTCATGTTTTTTTCTTCCCTACTTTTCCCACTACCGTTTTGAATGTTGAAAAAAAAAATTGTGTTATTATTTTAGGCACATATATTTGTTAATATTCGTAACCTCGATGTACTGTAGATCGGATCACATTTTATGACAAATGAATGCAGAAAACCATGAAATTCCAAAAGGTTCACATAATTTTTTTTTCCCACTGTACATAGGATTGCATTTTTTATAGTTGCTTTTGGTTACAAAATTAATAATAATGCAAGCAAATAGTAAGTTTAACATGTTTGCGATTTAATTCCAGTATTCCTGTAGTGGTCAAAATTTCAAGTAATGATAACTTTGATTCTACTTGACATATCCAAAAACACAAATGATGTCTGAAGCTTCCTTATCGACACACGCCGACAGGACTTCCGTATAAACAGCTTTTTTTTTTTTAATAGTCATTGACATTTAAAAAATTGGGGGCACAGATCCATGCCACTTTATTTTTAAGGGTTAAACTTGACAAAAATAGGGGCTAGAAAATATAGACAGAAGGTGCTTTGATTTGTTTCCTAGATTTCATTTGTTATTCTTTGCTGTGAAATTTGATACAATGTCACATAAACATAAACACACATAAAATCCTAAAAAGATCAGCAGTCATTACGGTTAATTTTAAAACAGATCTTGTGTGGAAAAAAAAAAACCCACATGGATCATTTCTGGGAGGAACTTTCCCCCTTCGGCGCTGAACCTTAGGGAGTGCATGTGATGTACTATGAACGACTCTGTGTTGTTTGTGTTGTTCGTATGTGCAGCCACGGCGATCAGAATAATCAGCTCTTTTGTTGCTATGCTTGACATCATCCCTTGGGGCTTAGATTGTGTTTGGCATCACTACACTGTGTGTGTGTATGTGTTTGTGGGTGTGTGCATGCATAATGCTCGTGGAGGTTGAAGACCTGTTACATGACCTTTATCTAAACACCGGTGTCACATTACTTTACATTCTTTCATAAAGTTCCAAAGAATCTGTTTCAAGGTCTTCAAGGTTCTAAGCTTTTTTATGTTGTCGTTTCTATTCAGTCACGTGTCCTTTATCAAGATAAAAAGAACAGTGTTTAACCAGAAATGTCAAATGATAAGCTATTTTTTCATCCTTACTTCTCTTACACAGACAAACACAAACAGATTCAAACGGACTTTTCCTCTGAGGAGGACACAGATGTCCCTGCATCCCAGACAGTGGTTGCTTGGCAGCTCAGGAAGTGTTAATTAGGGTGATGATTGGGTGAGCTGTGTACGAGTGTGTGAGGCAGCGTGTGTATGTTTGTTGCTGAATCTCTGCAGTCTTTAATGAGTCCTTCTGGACTCCTGTGACTGCTAAAGTCCTTTAGGGTGTTTCGGTCTTAAAAATATAAAGAACAGCCTTATTTATGAACACAACACAGGCTGTTTTTTTTTTTTTTTTTTTTTTTTTGAGTCGTTCTTAAGATTTTGGTGGATAACCTAACCTCTCACAGCCCAGCCCTGTCAGTCATATGTCTATGGCTTATGCATGTGTGTGAGTCCCCATAGGCTCTGTTTCCCCTTACAACCCTGTACACAGGATAAAGCAGTATGGACCATGAGTCACGACGCTAACCTTGGATGAGTTCCTTAATGGATCCTTTTGTAGGTATATCGTTGGGCCAGTTTGATGGACACAACAGAGTTCATCTCTGTTGTGTCCATCAAACTGGCCCAACGATATACCTACAGACTCTTCTGAATCTGGCTTACAGAACATAACCAAATACAAAATGATCCTTAAATAGACCAAATGTTTGTCATGATCCGGATCAGAACTGAGGGTTGGGCCATTTTATTCCTCATATATGACCCAAATTCTAAATGGATTGAAAACGTTAAACGTAGTTGTGGGTTGTCTGCTTGCGGCCATCTGTTGGCACAAATGGCCCCTGCGTGCATAAACGCACCAAAAATTTGTTTAAAATCATCTGCCTCCTGAGGCGCATATCACATCATCATCATCATCTTTCTCTCTTTTACTGTACCTCATCCTGCGTCACTACCACCAGGACAAGTCAGACATCTGTTACCCAGCATCGCCCTTTCCTCTTCTGCTCCTCGCACTCTCCCCCACCTCTCCTGCTGTGCCTTCCCCTCATTATTTGATGATAAGTTCTCTCCCTCTTACTTCACTCGGTCATTGATGCACACTCTCCCGCTCTCACTCGCTGTCTGTTATGCTCTCTCAGAACTCCCTCTTTCATCATCTCTCTTTACTACTCTTGTCAGTTAGAGGTTGCCTATTCACTTACAGTCCGTTCGGTGAGCAGGGGGTGCAGAGAGTGAGGGATGTCAGGGTTGCAAGGGCATGCTAATTAGAGAAGTTTTTTTGACATGAATGCGAGTGTCTTTCCTCGCATATCATCTGCTATCCTGCCGGCTTTTCAGAGAAAGGAAGTGGTGCATCTCCAAGGTCAGATCGTCGTGGTGAATCTTTAGACCATTTTGATCAACACAAAAGCCCTTTGGGAATCGGGTAGCGGGTATACTTTCGCCTCAGGGTGGCACCTTAACTCCTGATTAAAGTATTGCATTATTGGTTCTCACCAGGCATTTATGGCTCATTCAGTTCTTCACGCTGTGTCCCTGGTCTCACTTGAGTTTTGTTTAAACGAATTTTTCCAGCACATCAATTGAGTTCAACCATAAAAAACAGACACCTATGAGACCAGAAAATCGTACCCAGACTCCAATGAGAACACTAAAACTATCACTTGATGAGGCGCGTTGATGATTTTGTGGTGACAGCAGGGCCTCAGGATGATACATCTGCTATAGCTCTGCCAGTCTCTGAGTGGATTTCCAGACTGACAGATGAAACTGCGACAGCTGAGCCGATGACGTGCTCCAAAAAGCAGAGGTAGAAGAAAACAGAACATGACATTATCTCACTAGAGGTGCTCTGCTGTTCCGAGGAAAATTGCCCTTTATTTGGAACAATGCACCAGAGCCACAAGCTTAAACTGTCAGATCCGAGTAAAAACAAGGTAAGAGCAGAAAGGTGTCACATTAATGAGTTATGGCTGTGTCCCAATTCTATTTGTGGGCTTTTCCAGTGCTGCATGCAGCATCTCCCTGCCTAATGAACACCATATCTCAGAGATGCAAATGAGGAAAAGCAGGTCGAAAGAACTGCGCTGAAAAAATCTGTAGTGCTTGCGTCTTAATGACGACACATACTTTTTTGAGCATTTGAGTTGAGTGATGTAAATATAAACCCACAATGAGATGTGAGCAGTGAGCGTCAGTGAAAGTGTAGAGCAGAAGACAGTGGGATTGCACGCATTGTAGTTTATTTCTTTCAGGATTGTGTGAAGCAGACCCATTGCTAATGAGGTCATATGACGTCTATGAGAAACTGAAAGAGTGAAACAGAGGCAACGAGGAGGCATGGGATTCATCGTCTCGGTTTATTAATAAGTCTGTTTTAAATAGTTAATCATGAGTCTAGTTGAGTTTGATGGCAGAAACCTATGACTCTGGCACAGTTTTTTTTAAAGAATTCTCTCATACAGTACAGTTTTGGAGTTTGAAGTTAAAGAAATCACTGTCGCCTTGCACCTCCAAGGTCTAGGTTCGATTCCCAGCCAGGTTTGATTCCCGCCTTTGTGCGGATGGAGCATGTTTTTCACATGCTTGGCTTCCTTTCCACCAGGTACTTATTTAGGTATAGGTATTTATATGCCAAGTGTATGTTTGATGAACATATGAATAAGATCTGCTCTAATGATTTCTAAGTTAATGAGAATAAATGATGGTAAATGTAAGTCAACAGTCTTGTTCATGTTTCCTCATAAAATTATCTGTTATAGTGCTCTTGTCATTTAGGCAAATCTGGCCTGAAATAAGCAGAATAACATTACAAATTTAAGCTTAGAAAGAAGTTAAAAGCCATATTTACAGAAAACTACATATCAAGTAGCATCTGATTTTATTAAGCAAACATTAATGCAAAGATTATTCTGTTTGTGGTTGATAGTTCCATGACCGTCCACCTTGGAATTTCAAGATAAATGATTATAAATGTTTTTGTTTGTTTGTTTGTTTGTTTATTTTCCCAGGTAGACACTATCAAGTTTTATGCTGCTAAAAAAATATTACTCTCACTTTTAGTTGTACAGTACTGCATTTTCATGTCATATTATATACATTCTAAATATTTACTTTATTTTCCACTTCTTTTTTTAACTATTATTTTTATTATCTTGTTATTTTTATAAACTCACTTTATGCTACTCCGGTAGTTTAGCATTGCACTACTACAAGCATTAGTCATCTCCCATGTGTCAGTCATCTGTCTCCTGAGTATATGCTCTACATTGTGCAATCACACCTGCAAACCTGGAAAAATGGTGTTCAAAAGTATATATATTCATTCTATATTTTTAAATTAAAAGACAATAGAAACTGTCTGATCATAGCTGGTTTTAATATAACATCAGGAGACTTTTTTCACTGTGTCTTTATTTAGTTAATAAAAATGAATTGAAAGAGGGGGTACTAACTTTTAAACATATCTATCTATCTATCTATCTATCTATCTATCTATCTATCTATCTATCGATCTATCTATTTATCTATCTATCTATCTATCTATATGGTGGCTTAGTGGTTAGCATTATCTTAGTAGTTAGCAGGAGTTTGCATATTCTGCCCATGCTTAGTGGGTTTCTTCCAGGTCCTTCGGTTTCCTCCCACAGTCCAAAGACATGCAGATTAGGTTAATTTACGTTTACAAATTGCCCGTAGTGTGTAAATAAGCATGTGAATATAATAAGAACCAAGGGTTCCCCTACCACGGTTGTACAAATGGGAATAAATACAATGGTCACCACTGGCCTCCACAGTCCCTAGTTGGGCTACAGAGGTTCCTAAACTGATCTATCTCTTTTTCTATATATCTACAGTACAATGCAAAGGAATTCTACATTTTTGTTATATGCATTTTGGTAATAGTCATTAAGAAGTAGGGTTTATTCTCCTTCTCTGACCTTGTTAACTCCTCAACTATGAATAAAATAAAAACACATGGGATATGGAATCTGTTTCTCCCTGAAAAGACACTATGCTGCACAATGTTCAGGTCAACCAAAGAGAAGCAGCATTCTCCCCAGTATACAGAGATTATGATAAGGTGTGTGGTGATTTTAGGAAATGGGGACGTGCACTGACACCCACTGTCCTAGTTCGCCTTTCCTGGCCTAAATGTCATATTATTTTTGCCTGCATCAAATGGGACATTTTCAGGCCCATATTACGTACTGTACACTGAATTACTCACCTGAAACACTTACAAAACAAGCACATGCATAATGATAAGAGGCAGCAGATTGTTTCTACTCATACTGTACCAGCTTGCAATAAGGGTTTTCATGCAAACATGTTGTTCTGAAAAAGTGAAATGCGATCATACTCTGAAAAAAAAAAAAAAAAAAGAACTGATGAAGACCTGCTCATTGGTGGAGCGGAGAGGAAAACAGGAATAAGGCAGAACTGATTCATTTTTAGACACTGTGTGTTTCTGCAGTAGGATGCTTTTCAGAGGCATAAAGCTATGGTCACATTTACACACTGTGTGTGTGTGTACGTGTGTGTGTGGGAGTAGTACAACCTGCAGCAGCCTCTAAATGGCTGTCAGGATATTTTTGTAATCGAAAGTAAGGCCCAGGTGCAATGTAATTACGGAAATATGAGCTCTTTTTTTAAGACGTGCTGGATGTTACAGTAAAACAGTGAAGGTCTCAAAAAGAAAGGAACCAAATTACGCGAAATCAGGCTGTATAAAACATTGACATTGGTGCGAACTGCATTACCTGCCGTTTCCAAATTCCTCCTTCCTGTATAAAGGGAAAATAATATTATTAAGGAAAACAAGCTGCCTATGTAGAGAGATTTCTTTGGGAAACTCACTGGTGACACTTTTATAAGCTTAAGTTTCACCAACTTAACTAGATATCTACAGTAGTTACCTGTTTGACAACCAGTGGTTTACACCTGCTTTCCATAATGTAATAGCAGACAAAGGCACCTTAGCAATAATCTAGCCCAACTCAAAATTAATAGGTTTCTTTTATTAGTATAACCATCATTAGAAATATGTTTAATGCATGATTTTTTTTTTTTTTTTTTTTTTTTTTTTGTATATTCATTAAGGATGATTTAACTTATGGTTTAGAGAAAAAGAGAACATGCGGGTCTGACTCACTTCGCATGCACAGCCACCACACACTCTTTCTCTGAGCAGCTTTTTTTTAAAGCCAGTTCCTATATCTCATTTGCATGCATTAATAATGTTTATCAGATAAATCAGATAGAGAGCCTTTAGTAAAAAATCTTTTTTTATTTTTTCGCACTTTTTGGTCACAAGCTTCAGCTTTTGTTACTCTAACATAATTATCTTCTCTTAAAGGCTGTTTTTAACACTGAATGTGAGAATGCATATATTTATTATTAACACATAACTCCTTTTAAAGTACCTTTGTTGATAATTTAGCTTTTGAATGTGAACATTCTTTTTTTCTTCATATTGTGACGTGTTGAAGTAAAATACGTTTTTTAATAACCTACTGTATAATAAATAAAATTTGGATATGGATGTTAAATTAATTCTCACATTGATAAATAAAACAAAGCACATATATTAGAATTTCCCCCATGTTGTTATTGTGTACGATTGATTGGTACCCCATCCAGGATGTACCCTGCTTTGTGCCCTAAGTCTCCTGAGATATTGGCTCCAGGCCCCCACTACACTGTATACTGTACAGGATAAAGCGGTATAGACTATAAGTGTGCGGGCAGTTATTTCTAAGGTTTAGATATTGTATATTATTCAAAATGTGCACTATAGGTTATAATGGAGACCATGTTTAACATATCTATATCATGACACTATTGTGCACAAAGCAAGCTGAAGTGAGCATCAATTTAGTCGAAAGCCTTACAGTACTGTAAGTGTGGAGCTTTTATAACAGCAAAGAGGGATCTATATTGGGAATGTGATGTCCAGCACACACATACAATATGGGTGTGATGGTCAGGTGTCCACAAAGCTTTCTCCATATTCTGTATTATATGTTTAAGATCATACAATTTGATTCATTTTTTGGTATTTGAAATGAAGGATGTGCTTTTATGTTTGTGTATTTCAGGGTGAGGAACTCCCCCCTGACTGTTAAAGTGTACTCTACTGGCATCCAAGTGCAATTGAGTGGTAAAGCCAAGACAGTGACGGCGGAGACGAGGCCCGGACAAACCACCGTTGACTTCAAGAAAAGCCGCTCAGGATTCACTTTACTGCTTCCTCCTTAGTGAAACAACTCCTGATTGGCCAGAATGCCTTTGACCAATATAAGCCGGCACTTTTATGCATATTACAAGTCTCATAATTCCCCAATTTTGTTCAAGCTCATTTCCCACCTATCATTGTTAGTGCAGGCTCCCATCAGGGCAGAAACTACTAGCCAAAGACTAGGTGAAGGATATCACCTGCTTCCTCCGGGACACATGACGCCAGCGGACTTCATCTTTTCGAACTGCCATCATGCACTCGCGATGGTGGCAAATGAACATTTTCCTTCTTTGCTGTTCAGGATTCCCAATAAAAAAATTTTTATAAGTAGATACACCAATCAGCCATAACATTAAACCCTAAAACAAATGATGACTGGTACTTTGGAAGTTCCCCTTGTGCCACCAGACACAAGACCTCTAGGGGTGTGCTGTGGTGTCTGGCATTGAGAAGTTAGCGGCAGGATCCTCTGGGTGTTTTGGGTTGAGGGGTGGGGCCTCCAGAGCATCCCATAGGAGTTTAGTTGGATTGGGATTTGGGGAGTGTAAAGTCTGCACCAGTGGGATTGAGCCCTGTGCCTGCCAGGCTCCATACATTCTGGGTATACTGATACCCTTCTATTGATGGTATGATTGACTTTTCTGTGGGATTGGAACGAACAGGCTGACCTTTTGACAATGCAGGCATAGGTGAGCCTTGGTCCCCCATGATCCTGTATATAATTAATAATCAATGTTAATGTTATGGCTAATTGGTGTATGTTTATACCATTTAAGAGTTGGACATATTCATATTGTTTCTTCAGCAATGTATCAAGCTTTTTTTCAATTCATGTTTTTAAATATTTTATTAATTTTATTAAATATTGGGATATTTCTCATTCATTGCTTTAGTACCTGCTTATTTATAGCACAGCAATAGCTATAGGATTTCATTTTTAACAAGAGCTGTATTTATATATAAGGATATATTTTGTGCACTGTATTATATAGACTTGAAAATTATCATGCATTATTTTTAAACATTAACATCATATATTAAAAGATTACTATAGCTTTTACTAGAGAGATAGATTTAGGAGCTTTAAACAACACCACTAATTATTAATATGAATAAGTTGCTCCAGTTTTTACAGCCAAAAATAGATCATATTTTAATAAGAAAAAATATTTATTGGACAAGTAAAATTCCACTTATAATTAGGTAAGTGTTTTTGGTGCAGGATAATGCGTTTGGTATCCAAGCCTTCTTCACTGGGACTGACCGATACAGAAGCCACACCAACATCAGTGGGACAGACAAACACACAGGCCATGCCTACTTCAGTAAGAGGGGGGTAGGTCAGATGTTAAGGCATTGGAACAACCAACCCAGCCAACAAATTGCCACTGTTGGGCCCTTGAGCAAGGCCCTTAATCCTCAACTTCTCAGATGTATAATGAGGCCATGCTTTCGTCATTGGGACTGAGAGACAATCAGGTTATGTTTTCTTCACTGGGACTGAGAGACACACAGGCCACACCTCCTTCACTGGGACTGACAGACACTGATGTCATGCTTTCCTTACTGAAAAAGAGAATAAAAAAATAAAAAAGTGCCAAATAAAAGTAATAGTGTGGAAAAACTGTGAGAATTCAGACTTTATTCAGACTTAATTTAGACTTTATTGTCACACGCACATCCACATCCATTCAGTCCAGACTTCTCTTTATCAGTTATCCCCGGTCACATGCTGTTTTGAAGCAGGGCAGATGAATGACAGGAGCATGATTCATTTATCTTTCACATCACTAGTGTCCAGAGTTGTTGTTACTTGTAGAGTCTTTGTGCGATGCAGTGTCTCACTTCCATTCACTTTAATTTTCATTTTGCTTTTATTTTATACCTTTTCCTTTCTGACTCAGGATGCTTTTATCTCCTGCGTCACCAGGGGAGTGCAGAGAAGCAGCAGAAAACCTGCATTATAGTCCTCACTTGGTGGCTTGTCTGACCTGTAGTTCAGAAGCCATTAACAATCAGATCAAGTCAGAACTCATTCCTACTGTTCTATAGCGAACAGCTGCACACCCAGGAATAATGCTTCCCTTGGCATCAACACTTTAACACCAGCTACCCAAAATATGACTCATCCATGAAGCTGGCTGGATTATAGCTTTCAATTCTGCATGTGTGAATCCTGGTCTGGATTTAGTCTATTGTTTATGTTGCCTGTTGCCTAGTTTCTGCATCTGATATCTTGCGTACACTTTTTATGGCTACAAGCTTAAGCATCAATGTTCTTCCATGTGCCAGTGTGAGTTGGAGTAAAATTTCCTCTTTATCTAGAAAGTAAGGAGCATTTAATTATTTATCTCCATATCCATCCATCCATCCATCCATCCATGCATCCATTCATCCAGTTGTTTTTAATTTCTGACATTTAATCCTAGAAAACATTACCTATCTTAGTTCAGTTAGGATGTGAAATGTCTGTTATTTCTTTCATAACATTCCCAATAGGTCAGAGGTTTACAAGGACTTAATTAATATTTGGTAATATTGTTTTTAAATTGTTTAACCTGGGTCAAATTATTTGGGTAGCCTTCCTCAAGCTTCTTACACTAAGTTGCTAGAATTTTAGCCCATTCCTCCAGGCTGAGCTGGTGTAACTGGGTCAGGTTTGTAGGCCTCCTTGCTTGCACACACTTTTTTAGTTCTGGCCACAGATGTTCTATAGCATTGAGGTCAGGGCTTTGGTGTGGCCACTCCAATACCTCGGCTTTATTGTCCTTGATCCATTTTGCCACAACTTTGGAAGTATACTTACTCCATTGTCCATTTGGAATAACCATTTGTGATCAAGCTTTAACTTTCTGGCTGATGTCTTGAAATGTTCCTTCAATATACAGTGGTGTGAAAAACTATTTGCTGATTTCTTATTCTTTTGTCACACAAAATGTTTCTGATCATCAAACACATTTAACTATTAGTCAAAGATAACACAAGCAAACACAAAATGCTGTTTTTAAATGATGGTTTTTATTATTTAGCGAGAAAAAAAATCCAAACCTACATGGCCCTGTGTGAAAAAGTAATTGCCCCCTGAACCTAATAACTGGTTGGGCCACCCTAAGCAGCAATAACTGCAATCAAGCGTTAACTTGCAGCGAGTCTTTTACAGCACTCTGGAGGAATTTTGGCCCACTCATCTTTGCAGAATTGTTGTAATTCAGCCTTATTTGAGGGTTTTCTAGCATGAACCGCCTTTTTAAGGTCATGCCACAACATTTCAATAGGATTCAGGTCAGGACTTTGACTAGGCCACTCCAAAGTCTTCATTTGGACTCAGGTAGGTTATCATGTCTAATATTCAGCTCGTTCAGTGTGTAGAGTGCAGGATGTTTAGACATTCTTCCTCCGTCGTTAGCGGTAATTTTATTTGTGATAGGTGTGTGTTAGTGAGCACTCTGAGGGAGAAGATATCAGCGTTAGAGGAGCGCATCCAGACTTTAGAGAGGGTTAGAGAGTGTGAGAGCAGCGTTATTCCTGTAGCGGACAGTCTGGGTGCCGCAGGCGGAGATAACCAGCCCCCGACTCCGGCATTAGAGCCCTCACAGCGGGGTGAGTGGATGACGACTCGGCAGCATACTCGTTCAGCCAAAGCTAACGCTAAGGCTAGCCCACCGGAGCACACCTCTTCTGCGCTTCACGTGTCTAACAGGTTTGCTCTCCTCAGTGATGCACCCACTGAGAAACCTGAAAGAGCTCTGGTTATAGGAGACTCTATAATGAGGCACGTGAAATTAGCCTGGCCTTTAGGGGCGCCAGCGGCAGTGGTTAGGTGTATCCCGGGAGCCGGAACACCGGACATAGCAGTTAATCTTAGGGCTCTAGGACAGCACAGGTTCTCCAAGATAGTGGTACATGCTGGAGCTAATGATATACGCCTTCGTCAGTCAGAGGTTAGTAAGGATAACTTTATAGAGGTGTTTAAATTAGCGAAGGCGACGTCTGATGGAGTAGTATGCTCTGGTCCCATCCCAATGAGACGTGGTGACATAACTTGCAGCAGGTTATGGTCGCTGAACCGCTGGATGTCCAGGTGGTGCTCCAAAAACAACGTGGGATTCATTGATAATTGGAAGGCCTTTGAGGGCAAAACTGGCCTGTTAGGGCGGGACGGTGTCTATCCCACTCGGGAAGGTGCTGCTCTCATTTCTTGCAGTATAGCACATAGTCTCAGAAGAGGCCTAGTTAACCGGTGACAATCCAGAGCCCAGGCCAGGGAGCAGCCAGACAGGCTAAACCAACCGTCTGCTAGCTGCAAAGAGTCGTCACCCAGGGTTCACTCTATTGAGACTGTGTCTGTTCCCCGAGCTAAAATCAAATTTAGAAAGACTCAGAAAGTCTGTTTTAGTAATTTAATTAACATAAAGACCACAAACTTGGATCAGACTGAATGCGCAGCCGGCACCTGTGATCTGAAGCTAGGACTGTTAAATATTAGAACTCTCGCATCTAAAGCAGTTATAGTTAATGAAACTATCACAGATCAGGAGTTTGATATACTCTGTTTAACAGAAACCTGGATTAAACAGGACGAGTATGTAGCTCTAAATGAAGCTAGTCCTCCTGGATACAGCTACATACACCAGCCTCGGTTAACTGGTAGAGGAGGAGGCGTCGCAGTTATTCACAATGATAATTTGACTATTGTAAAAAAACAGGGACACAAATTTAATTAATTTGAAATTCTTTATAGTAACATAAGTGTATTTAACTATATTAAGTCAGCTCAGTCGATCCCGCTAATTGTCATTTACAGACCTCCAGGGCCGTACTCTGAATTTCTTAGTGAATTTGCAGATTTCCTCTCAAACCTAGTCGTTTCTGTAGACAAAGGGTTAATTGCTGGAGATTTTAATATTCATTTTGGAAATCCAGAAGACCCTCTGAAAACAGCATTTATGTCCATACTGGACTCGGTAGGAGTAATTCAGTGTGTAGTACAGTAGGACCCACTCATAAAGCAGGTCACACTTTAGATTTAATAATATTATTCGGATTAAGTATAAGAAATTTATTCACAATTCCACTATCTGAAGTTATCTCAGATCACTATCTTGTCTCAATTCAAGTGTGTCACAGTAATAATGTTCCAGCAGCGAGAGTCCTCACTAGAACCAGAAGATATGAGCACATCACCCCTATCTTATCTCCACTGCATTGGCTCCCTGTGAAATTTCGCATTGATTTTAAAATACTACTGTTGACATATAAAGCATTAAATGGTCTCGCGCCGCAGTACCTGAGCGAACTGCTAGTGTCTTGCGATCCGCCACGTCACTTCGATCAAAGGATGCAGGCTGCTTGTCAGTACCGCGTATTATGAAAAATACAGCTGGGGGCAGAGCTTTTTCTTATAAAGCCCCAAAGTTATGGAATAGTCTTCCAAATAGTGTTCGGGACTCAGACACAGTCTCAGTGTTTAAGTCCAGGCTAAAAACCTATTTATTTAGCCAAGCATTTTTATAAATAGATTTGCCATAGGTAAAGGAGCAGATCTGGGGGACTCATGGACGTAGAGTATTATGGTGAACTGGTATGTTTGGATGCTGTCTTCCTCACTCTCATTGATCACTCAGGTTTGCTGACGGTGAGGTGATTGTTTGCTTTACATGTCAGGAAGCCCTCATGTTTGTGTTTCCTTCTGGCTCTCCCTTTTAGTTATGCTGTCATAGTTAGTCCTGCCGGAGTCTCTGCTTGCACTCTACAGTTAATATACATTCACATTATACATTGTGTAACTGTGACCATACCTAACTGCCATCTCTCCTCTTCTTCTCTTTCCCCCCCTCTTTCTTTTTCCTCTCTCCTCCTGTCTCCCCCTTTCACTCTTTCTCTCTCTCTGTCGAGCTACACATGTCGTTCCCGAGCTGCCAGTGATCCAGACTCCCTCTGCCCTCCGGACCTGTCTGACCCATCCTGGTGCCCCGCTTCTGGCTGAAGATCTCGTCACATGGATGCCCCGTGTGTCTCTCTGGGATGCGTCTGGTGTCGGGGAATGATTCTCTCTACCTAGAAAATGGTTCTGGCCTTGACTGGTGTTGGCAACTGTTTCTCTGAGGACTTGACAGTTCGATAGTTCAGGACTGGAACTTCTTACAAGTCTACCTGGGTCTTCAATAACTACCTGGACTCCATATTAACATCAATTAACATCAGCTATTATAGCTGAACTGCCTCCCACCCTACACACTGTATGAATGCAGATCATTTACTGCTTTCTGTTTCACCCAAATGAGGATGGGTTCCCTGTTGAGTCTGGTTCCTCTCAAGGTTTCTTCCTATTACCATCTCAGGGAGTTTTTCCTTGCCACTGTCGCCCTCGGCTTGCTCACCAGGGACAAACTGACCATTTTTGATTCATACAAATTCACATTTCATACAAACTTAAATAATTCTTTTGGTTGTGTAAAGCTGCTTTGCGGCAATGAAAATTGCTAAAAGCGCTATACAAATAAAATTGAATTGAATTGAATTGAATTGAATTTAGTTTTTCTTCAGCAATACAGAGGTGGATTTGCTGGTGTGTTTTGGGTCATTGTCCTGCTGCAGCACCCAAGATCGCTTCAGCTTGAGTTGAGGAACAGATGGCCGGACATTCTCCTTCAGGATTTTTTGGTAGACAGTAGAATTCATGGTTCCATCTATCACAGCAAGCCTTCCAGGTCCTAAAGCAGCAAAACAACCCCAGACCATCACACTACCACCACCATATTTTACTGTTGGTATGATGTTCTTTTTCTGAAATGCTGTGTTACTTTTACACCAGATGTAACGGGACACGCACCTTCCAAAAAGTTTAACTTTTGTCTCGTCGGCCCACAAGGTATTTTCCCAAAAGTCTTGGCAATCATTGAGATGTTTTTTAGCAAAATTGAGACGAGCCTTAATGTTCTTTTTGCTTAAAAGTGGTTTGCGCCTTGGAAATCTGCCATGCAGGCCGTTTTTGCCTAGTCTCTTTCTTATGGTGAAGAGTTATGGTAAACTCGCTTTGCTTGGAGATCCATTAATGCAAACAAGTTTAGAATTGCTTCCGGGCATATTAGCAGCCTAGCCAGTGTTCAGCTTGGCTCGGTTTCTTCACTTATGTGCAGAGAAATGCTTCCTATGTCAAGGCACAAGGCAAAGTTTTTTTTTTTTTTTTTTTTTTTTTGCAAAATTTCTGTTCTTAAGGCGAAAATTCATGAAATTTGATGTTTGTTGATTGTCAGCTGTATTTTCTGAAATGCACAAGACCTACAGGGAGCAAATCACCCTCACAACACAATGCTGCCTCACCTGAGCTTCACGGTTAGGATGGTATTCTTCAGCTTGCAAGCTTCCCCTTTTTTACCCACATGTACTCATGGTAATCATGGGGAAATTAGACCTTCCTGATGTGTTGGCTGATTTTTTTTTTTTTTTTTACCGTAATGTCAGACAAAGAGGGACTGTGTTTTAAGGTAGGCCTTAAAATACTTCCACAAGGACACCTCTAGTTGACTCAAACAATGTCAAGAAGCCTATCAGACACTTCTAAATCCATGTTTAAAGGCACAGTCAACTGAGTTTATTTCATGTTTTGACCCACTGGAACTTAACAGTAATACAATTTCTTATGTCATGCATAAAGTAGATATCCTAACTGACTTGTCTTGTCTTAATGTAACCTTCTGACTTTAATGTTTTTTTATCTATCTATCTATCTATCTATCTATCTATCTATCTATCTATCTATCTATCTATCTATCTATCTATCTATCTATCTATCCATTCATCCATCTCAGTTTTTCTCAGCCATAGCATCTTGCTGCTGATTCAGAACTTAAGATGAGTGTCAGTTTCAGCTCCTCCAATCAATAATCTGCCTCTGTCACCGTTTAAACAATCAGCCATTTATGTTTGGGATTTCTCATCCAATCAATCAAGTATTAGCCGTGACAACATTTCCAATGGTAGAGCTTTCTGAGAGATAAACCTCGGCTGTGTCTTATAACAGGCTCCTTGTTCTCAGGGTAGTCTCGCAGATGCTACACACAGCTGTGAGAGTGCTATCAGTGCTGGGAGAAAACACTCCTTTCCTACTCATCACTCACGCTTCGTACCACAAATTATATTGCCTTGTTAACACTACTCAGACTACACGTATAAAATTTAGTACTATAGTACATATATTAATATACAATAGCATTACTGTCATACTTTATACATTCCCATTGTAGACACCATAGAACTTTATATTGTATGAAGGTAGGTACTATGGCACTTCAGTGGAAACATTTGGTAAAACTATGGTTATGCGACAATACTGGTGAATGCAGTGTTATTTATTGGGTGCCACAGTAGCTCTCAATACATGTGTGTAAATACTAAACCAAATTATAGATGTTAATACATACTGCTGGTATGGTGCTGGTGGTAGATACCATATTAACATATTAACATTCTACGGTACCTGTAAAACATATTTCCATTATTCCATTATTTATATCCATTGTACCAACTACAAAACCTGGTAGAATAATGTTCCATAATATAGTACGACAATTGCACCAAAATATGTATCATGGTAGAATCATGTACTATAGTGCAGCAATTAAGTATCATGGTACTGTGAGAAATACCATGGTGCTATATACCATGGTCCATGTACCATCAGATTATCACAATACCTATACTGTGGTAAAATTTCTTACGGTACTGGTTTTCTAATTCTTTAACAATTTCTTCATACTCATAACAAATTAAATTTCATGTAGGAAAACGTTTAATAGCTTTGGTACATTTCCTGAAACATTTTAAACAATAAAATATTTAAATGCATTGCCACACCAGTTAAACCAAACAATACTATACTATACTGTTAGGTGCTGATGTGCCACGGTACCTACCTACTGTTAGGTGCTTGATTACAGTAGTATAAAATCCATGCATTTGGTACACTAAATGACAATGATGATGATTTATCATATACTTTACTCTCATGTTCGTGTACTTTATCCACTTTACATTACGCAACCACCCTCTACATGCAGCCCCTCCAGTGATGTCCTCACATGTAGCGTTCACATCCAATTATGTTGCATTTCCTAAAATGTAAATCGTCTGTTCTGCTATCAGATAATTTTGCCTATTTTGCTTATAGTTTATTTTATTATATAAATTTTATTTAAACTATTGCATTACTATAATTATTATTCGCCTAACATACAGGATGACTGCAGACCAATCCCCGCTAACCCTTATCACCCAAATGAGGATGGGTTCCCTGTAGATTTTGGCTCATTTCAAGGTTTCTTCCTACTGCCATCCTATGGGAGTTTTTTTTAAATTTATTTTATTTTGATTTATCCACATTCTCTTATGTTTTATACACATTTTCAGTTTTTTATTGTGTAAAACTGCTTCGCGGCAACGACCATAGTTAAAAGAACTCTACACATAAAAAATTTAATCGAATTGAATTAAACAAGAGATTTATACTTATATTTGGTTTTGTATTATCTTATATTGGAAGCACAGTAGATTAATGGTTAGCACAGTGACCTTGCCCCTCCAGGTCCTGGGTTTGATTCCTGCATCGAGTCTGTGTGCACAGAGTTTGCATGTTCTGCTGGTGTTTCTTGGGTTTCCTCTGGGTTCTCCGATTTCCTCCCACAGTCCAAAGTCATGCAGATTAGGCTAATTGGTGTTCCCACATTGCCTGGAGTGTACGGATGAACATGTAAATGTTGACCGGAGGCTAAATGAGAATACTGTAAATAGAGTGTTCCCTATTGGCCTCCACTGTCCCTGGTTGGACTACAGAGGTTCAGATGGTCTCCTGAACAGAGGTTCAGGAGATGGATGGGTGGATTATTGTGTACTATAAAAATATATATTTTTTCCACTGCTCAAGTTAATTAGATTCATGATATTTTCACTTATCTCTAAGAATGCAGTGTAGATAATTTACTCCAAATTGTAAATGTGTGATTAATTACTCCATGAATAGGTTTGTGAAAGTGAGATATAACATTGTCCCAGACTACAGTACTACTACTACTACTACTACTAGTAGTACTACTACTTTTTGTCAGTCAGTCCCATCCAAATTCTTGTTATTCTCACAAACCAGTGAATATTCAGTCTAAAAGCATTGCAATCATAATTTTTTGAGCACTAATGCGTTGCTGTAGCACCTGAAGACAAATGTGCTTAGTGTCGCTATAAAGTTTCATTTAAAGACTCTGACAATTCAATAGAGACAAACTGTAATAAGTTACCCGCTGCCTGTAAACACAAAATCAATTTCCCAGAATCATTCTCCAAACAATGAACAAGTCGTCTCACATGATCAGTCACATGAGCCACGAATTTGCTTTCTAATCACATGCACAAATCTTTTCCTAATACACAGCACAAATGTCATCTTTAAATTCAGGAGAGCTAACCTTTTCGATATTCCGATATCTCACAGGTCTCTTGTATACACAATCCATTCATTATCACTGGTCATTTTCAATCTGCAAAAAACAAACAAATAAAATAAACAAACAAATGACTTCATCATTTGACAAATTTGTCTTTATATCTTTCTATAGAATCCCTTATTTAGAATGGTGCATTGGTGCCGTATGCTGAACCATTAGTTGGACCAATTCTATTTTGTTTTATTATGGCGATTCACGTTACTACTTTTGAACAGCACTGGACTTTAAACAGATTAGACATCATTTATGCAGCTAGGCTCAAATGCCACGTGCTGCCTGCAGCTAAATACTTTGCATAAATGCATAAGATTGGATGCAACAGATAAGAAACAGTAGTTCCTGCAGCTGTAGTTCCTGTTGTTTAAAACTATGATCAAACCTGCTGCTTTAATTAGATATAGGTTTAAATCCAGCCTGAAGTTCTCCTTTTATCAAGGAGAGCACCTTAACTTTACCCTTCTAGTTCCTTTTTCAGTACATGGTACTTTTTTTTTTAGCCTCCCGTATCCCTTCTTGTGGATCACATCTGATTTCTGCATGTTTTTGTTCCTTCTTCAGCAAGATACGGCACCCTGCTTTCAGGTCTCTTTTAGTATCATCACTTTGCCTTACCGACTTTTTGAGGGTGAAATAAGCCTGTTTTATTGCAAAAGGCTTCATTTCATCCCACAAGAATTGTAATTATGAAATGGATTTTTTTATAGCATTATGTTGTTATTATTAAGGTTACGTTAAATTGAACCTCCTCCATATAAGTGCAAGTGAAATAATGAATAAATCTTAATATAAACCTGCTAGTTGTCTTGCTGTTAAAGCTCCTGTCAAAGCTGGTGTTCATTTACATATATATATATATATATCATCCCTCTCTTTGAATCAGAATCAAGAAATCAAAACAGCACTTTTATCCTAATCCTTTAGATCTTTACTACAGTACTTTAGCTTCAACTCTATTTTAAAGAGCTATAAGAATGTTAAAATAGTTAATTACGTACTAATTATGCCAATTCCATCTTTCCTTTCACTTTGCAGTTGTGTCATTTACATCTATTACCATTCTGACACTGCAACATTTTTGTATCAGGAGTCTTTTTAAACCAATCAACAAAGGGCGACAGGGACACGCATTGCCGTGGTGATTTGTGTTCATCAGAGAAAACGGGGGGAGGACAGAATTAAGAGTTAGCATCAAAGAGCACAGCCTGACCATCTGCACCAAACCTCAGCTTTACAATTCCTTTTTTATTATCCCTCCTCCTCCTCCTTTTCACCTGTTTGCCTTCTAGTAACCAGTGCTGATGTTTTGTTTATGTCAATGGCGCACCTGTCACTATTTTCAATCCATTTTGCTCTTCAGACAAAATGTTGCAAGTGTTTCTTGTTTCACAACACTGTGGTTTGCTTTCTCATTCCAGAAGAGGAAACTGCTCGTGTAATAGGATGGTGAACTGTGTATACCCTAAAAATGACTTTTATTTCAGATAACTAGCATGAAAATGAAACTTATGATGAGCAGTAAAAGAGATGTGCATTCGGTTATAGAAAAAACAGTGATGAAGAAATTACTTTTCCAATAACAGGACATACCAAGTGGTTCAATTCTTCTTACAGTATGGCATAATAAATTACCAGTTGCAACAATTTCTCATTCATCACACTGTACTTTATACATGGTTATAGTCACTAATAATGTGGTGAAATAGTTGCAAAACAAAGTAGACTGGCTATCTGACAGTTACAAAACAATGACAGTAAGTAATCCTTTAAAAAATGCTAAAGACATCACCTCACAGACAATTTCACCATATCAGCAATTATTACCTCTCTCTCTCTCTCTCTCTCTTTCTACAGAATTCCATTGCGGTACCATGAGAAGATGCCACCTGTGCAATAACTCCAGTCTGTTAGTGGTATTATAACAAAGTGGAAGCGATTGGCAATGACAGAAACTCAGCTACTAAATGATAGGCCACGTAAAATCCCAGAGTGGGGTCAGTGGATGCTGAGATGCATAGTGCACAGAGGTCTGCAACTCTCTGCAGAGTCAATAACTACGGACCTCCGAACTTCATGTGGCTTTCAGATTAGCTCAAGAATAGTGCAAAAAGGGGCTTCATGGAATGGGTTTTCCATGGCCGGGCAGCCCCATCCAAGCCTTACATCACCAAATGCAATGCAAAGCATCGGATGCAGTGGTGTAAAGCATGCCTTTATTGGACTCTAGAGCAGTGGAGACATGTTCTCTGGAGTGATGAATCACGCTTCTCTGTCTGGCAATCCAAAGGACGAGTTTGGGTTTGGCAATTTCTAGGAAAACGGTACTTGTCTGACTCCATTGTGCCAGGTGTAAAGTTTGGTGGAGAGGGATTATGATGTGAGGTTGTTTTTCAGAAGTTGGGCTTGGCCCCCTTAGCTGCAGTGAAAGGAACTCCAAATGGTTCAGCATATCATGACATTTTGCACAATTTTATACTCTCAACTTTGTGGGAACAATTTGGGGACGGCCCCTTCCTACACCAAGAAAGCAAAGTCTATAAAGATATGGATGAGTGAGTTTGGTGTGGAAGAACCTGACCTTAACCCAATAGAACATCTTTGGGAAAAATTAGAGCAGAGACTGCGAGCCAGGCCTTCTCGTTCAACATCAGTGTCTGACCTTACAAATACACTTCTGGAAGAATGGTCAAAAATTCCCATAAACACACTCCTAAACCTTGTGGAAAGCCTCTCCAGAAGAGTTGAAGCTGTTATAGCTGCAAAGAGGGCGGGGCCAACATCATATTAAACCCTATGAATTAAGAATTGGATGTTATTCAAGTTCATATGCATGTGAAGGCAGGCGGGCGAATTCGTTTGGCAATACTGTACGTATAGTGAAGATCCATCCATCCATCTATATGTGTGTGTGTGTGTGTGTGTGTGTGTCAAGTCCCTGTAAAAAGAACAAGAGCATAAATATGTAAGAGCTATTGATAGAAAGGGTGGTCGGAATCAAACATTCAACAACACTGTGTTATAAATATTCGCTCATCACTAAATAAATTGACACTTCAGAAAAATGTACAAAGCAATGTTACCCAATTTCAAAGAATCCACCGTAAATAGTAATGTTTTATAGTTACAGTGAGTGTAGAGTGTGAAAGCCGTTAATCTTATTTAGCCTAACCCAGCTCCCACCATAAATTAACTCCCTGGTGTATTAGACTCAGACCTTAAAGGAAGCAGAGTGCCGTCCCCTGCTAAAGCCATTACAGCGAGCAATAAAAAGTGGCCTTTGAGAGTCGAGAGACGTGTTTGGATTCGAAACGTGTTAAAGCAAATGGCCATCTGCAGCGTGTGGCCCTGCACATCCAGGCAGCTTTTCATTCAGCACAGATTTACAGCTCAGGGCTTGTGCTGCTCACCCACTGGGCCAGCCCAAGTATGTGTGTGTGTGTTGCAGGGGCACAATAGCAGTGTGTTTCACACACGTTGAAGAGAGAAGAGCTTTAGAGAGCAAACAATAAGCACAGCTAACAGGTGTGCAGCTGGGACTCGCTGTAAAGAATAAAGTGTTGTTTCATTATCAGAAATGTTTTATGGGTCAAAAATACATGGCTGAGAAAGAGACAAATTCTCATTGTTAATTTAAGTGACAAATGGACGTAGTGTGTCTGCAGTGCATATTATAGCCTTTAATTCAGTATGAAAGAACACACAAACCTGCACAAAATGAACACTGCAAATTAAGAAGAACTCTTCAAGAAGATGAAATGAATGAAAAATAATTAGAAAAAAAATGTTTTTTATATTCAGTAAGGAAGATGAAAACCTTTCAACGGATGTGATTTTAATGTGAAACCTTAAACACAGTGTTACAGTAGGTTTAGAATAAGGATAAGGCTGGGTCGCTTGATCTGTCCTCTGTGCTCCATTACACTCGCAGATGTCAGAAGTCAAACATGTACTGTGCACACAATGGGTGTCTAAAGTTCTGTCATTTATCATGGCATAGACAGAGTATTTAAGTGTTCACCTAATGCCTTTTGTCACATGCATCTGTTACATGCATGAAAAAAGTCACTAACATGTTCCGGTTAAGTTCCAGGGAAACAAAAGGGTTCCGGGCTGAACAGATTGCATGAGGATCTGTCCAAACACACGGGCTATAGGAAGTGTCGCCATATGAGGCATGAGGAAACACAATGAGGAAGTTGTTTTATGGACTTTTGACATGAAGCAAAGAGACAGACGCATGGGAAAGTTTACAGGAATGTCAGAAAACCCTAACACGCACCAAAGTATTCTTTCTGCACTGTGTTTGGCTTAAATAAAGTATGTAATCAAACAGTTAACATTACAAATGTCATCACTTGACCCCTCTGTTCATCATCTAAGGGTTAGGGTTAAAGTTGGGGTTAGCCCTAACCATAACCCTAAGCATCATTTTAACCCCCCCCCGGACACACATTTTATTTCTTTTATAACTGCAAAATATAATTTATATAAAGTCAGATCTATTTAAATAAAATCTTTGAGCATACACGTTTTTGACAAAAAAATTTTTTTAACAAAACATGTTTTTGCCAAAAAATAAAATAAAATAAAGGACTGTATAGCAAATCACAACAAATCCATAAAGAACCTATTGCATCACTTCTTTCTGTCACTGACTGGGCCAAACATCACCTGCTGTGAATTAACTAACTCAGTTTAACTGACTTGCAAATGAGTTGCAGTTTCCCTAGCATCATAAACATCTGTCATCAACAACCAGAATGACAACAAGATTAAACTATGTCAAGCTTTTATTTGTCACATATACATTATTGCACTGCCACAATACAGCTCCTCTGGAACAGATAGGGTTAAGGGGTTGATCAAGGGCCTAACAATAGCAACCTTGTGGAGCTGGGACTTGAGCCGCTGACCTTCCATTCAGTAACTTAGTGCCTAAATTGCCCAACTAATAGAGGAAAAAGTTCCTGATGGTGTAAAATTTTATTTCTTTTTTCCTTTAAAAAAAAAAAACCTCTTATGTTGTTTAACAATCTTTCTAAATGAAACATTTTGTGTGCAACAAAACTGCAAAAACGCAATCTGTTATTTGTAAAAACTTAATCAACATAATTGCATACAGTACTAAATTGTATTTATTGTGATTAAATCGCAGAAGGTAAATTCTATTAATTCACCTTCTGCCATTTAATCACGGCAGAATGTTTTAATACTACAAAACTAAAATAACCAAAACTATTTTGACACAATATTTGGCATTTTGCAAAGAAAACCAATTTAGAAGTCGTAATTTTAATAAAACAAGATACGGCACTCAAAGCTACGATCACCAGACAACAGTTAGTCTTCTTCATACATGTCATGTGATCTGATTTTTTTTACTACGAAAATCTACCATGCTGTAAATAATAGAGTATACAAAAGCATGTAAATTATATCAAACACACTGGGTCGATACCATCCTGGTGGACACCGCACACTCCAAGTGTTTTATTTCTTAGTTCAAGCACTATGGCACCAGAGGCATGGACCTTCCAAACCCTGTAATCCTCTTAATCTCCTCTAAGGCTGTGCATTGTATCAGAACCAAAGTCTGATGAGTAAGATCTAAAACCATGATGCATTCTGTGGTGTATACTCAGAAGGCTAGAGTTTGTTTAGATGATGAGAATGCACTTTAGAAATACAGGATGTGTCTTAAACAGTCACAGTGGTTAAGCTGCATCGTGCATGCGTGCATCGGTCAGGTACTCTGTAATAGGTAAGACCTGTAATAGGTCTTTCACACTTAACCAATGCATAACTTAACCAAGGTAATTGTGTGCATGTGGTGTATAAAAGTCTAAGAATGTGTTTCTTAACACTATTTCAGAAACTTTAAAGGAAGTGTGAAACACAAAAATTACAGCACTTCCTTTCTCCCAAACTTTGAGCCACCCACTTGAGCCACCTCATGTTAATGATCTGCTTCGTGTTTCACATACATAGAAAAACACATGGGCAAGAAATAAGTCGGAGACAGCTTTTGCAACATTATTATTAATCAACACATTGATCCATAATCAACACTAATACTGCTGACTTCAATTCTCCAAGAACTGAAATAAAAATAATTTTAAGTTAACATACAGTACTATAAAAAATAACAAAAACAAAGAAAGAAACAAGAAAACAGATGAACACACACACACACACACACACACACACAAAAAAAAAGAAACTGAACTATTGAGCCATCATCTGCACCGTCACAGTAGCACTACACAATTCATATTCTGTGTACATTTCTTTTGCTACATAGTAACATATTTACATTTCATTTCTACTAGTCTGTATGGACAGATGTTCTACACAGTAGCCTATTTATTTCTACTTACTGATTTACGCACATAAATACATAGCAGCAAAGAAAACATTGATGTAACCACAACTCATGGAGTAATGGCACCTTGCAGTGCGTAATCGACCTTAATGCAACATAAATCCTGAGTCTGTCGATGAGGCAAGACATACTTGTGCTTAAACAACAACTGTTGCAGGAAGCAAAATGTCCTTGAGTCTGTCAATTCAAAGATGTACTCTGTCCTGCCTTTGACCCTTAAGTAGTCTTTGAATCCATTCTGTTGGGTGTCTTTAGAAATTATGCAGGTTCTGGTAGTATTTTCAAGCAAACTTTTAATAGATAGGATTAAGGTGTGATAGGCATCCCACAAGGACGCATGATTGGACCGATTTAATCCCATAAATGATGATTGTTGATCCAGTTGTGTGATCATCACGATTCTGCTATGGGTATAAAGGAAATGGCTCATAAACAAGAACCAGATGTTTGATGTTCCCATGACAAACCATAAGCAGACATCGGCTTCTAACATTTTATCCAGTAGTCTAGACACTCAGACGTGCTGTATACACAGCTAATCTAAATACCTAAACGTCTACAGAGCTGCTGTATGGAATAGATACCGGGAAGCAATAAACATTTTTAAGGCAAAGATAAACTCCAGACCAGGAGGTAATGCTAACCAGATATGAGAATCCAAGTGAAAGCAGAAGTCATTGCACATTCAGCATGCCCTGACAAAGCCCTACACAACGCTTATAGAGGGCCTTCACATAGCAGCCTAAGCCCGAACACCACCCTGTCTGTCCTCTCTCTGCACAATGAGGCTGATTTTGAGACGCTTTTGGCTGGCCAAAGACAAACATTATGTGTTTGGGGAAAGACATGATGGATCGAGCACAGCAGTGTGATAGCGGAACACCTGAGGTTACAGATGCATGCTATTAACATAATTGTATTGTAGTATACAACTGTATTCTAAGCTGTATTGTATAAAATATACGAGTCATCACACAGTCTATTCCTGACTGTTGAATCCTTTCACCCTCTGTCTCTCTTCTTCCTTTATTCTTTTGTCTGACCAAAAATAATGTACAGTAGGCTATATTGGGTCTCTGAGCTAGGACATGGCCTCAGGCTTTACACAAGAGTTAAACCTGTAGTTTATTAGCTCTGCTTTATACCCCCTGAACCCCTAACATGTGAAATATAAAGTACTAATACTAAAATCTTTGTGCTGTGTTTAGCAAATGCGTTGATTTGTTGGTTGTTGTTGTGTTTTTTTTTTTTTTGGCTTGAATAGAGATCTACAAGATGATGAGCGTGATAGGAGTTTAATTATGAAAGCTAAAGCTTTAAAAGCTGATCTGTTTGTGCAGAATGTACAGATGAGGAGATGGACTGGAGAGAATAAATGGCCAAAACAAAGTGTTGGTGCTAATTGAAATTTTTGGGGGGATTATACATATAAAAAGGTTTTATGCAACATGGACGTGACCAATCTGGCTTTCCGAAAAATTCCAAGTTGCTTAAAATCAGTTTTTGAACTTAAAAAGCAAAAAATCTGTCGTGTCCATAACCATGTCAAATTCATTTTCCAATATGTTAGCATTTTAGAATAATACACTTTTTAGGTTTAAATCTAAACTGGCCAAGTTTTATCTAAATGACAATTAAGATCACTGAAAGATTTGAATTCCAAAAAGTTACAGACACTACATAAAACAGTGTGAAATTGTATTTAGCAAATGCTTTTCTTGTCATTTGATAAAAATACAAATGTGTAAGAATTGTTTTTTTTTTATTTATCAAATGAATCTTGGATGCCGCATGAAGATCTCACATTTTTAAGTCTCACTCACTGTGGATTTTTCCCTCTCAAGCTACAGTTTGTAAGAAAAAGGTTTTCTTGGCATTGTCAGGCTTGTGAGGCTTGTCATTGCTTAACTGCAAATACATATCATCCAGTTAAAGGTGCTAAACATTACACTGTTCACATTTAAGTACCTTATACAATACATTATGTAAGCATTGGCCAATTGCAATAAAGGTGTGTATAATATCTGGATAGTTCTAATTAAAAATATTAGCTGGGGAAATTACTGTAGTTGGGAAGGAAGCATGATTTAGTCTTAGAAATCTTGCATTGATATCTGATAAAATGTCATACAGTAAGCATTGTTTAAGCATTGTTTCCAGTCATCTGCTGCATTAAAAGTGCTGGCTCTTCATATAAATGTTACATAACCACACTGCCAGGCATCCGATTAAGAACAAATGTGTTTGAGCGGGCAGTTGTGCCGATGACCCAGGAAGAACAGGAGGGAGAAGAAACTGCAATTTATTTACTGCATTTTTGTTCTTGACTGTGGTAGAAATGGATTAACAGATTATCAGTCCGTATGTGGGTGTGTGTACACGTGTTCTGGTGTGAGCACTCATCTAAAATGCCTGCATAAGTGAAAAGCTTTGAGTTTTTATTATAATTTTTTTAATGCAGTTTGGAGGACAACGCCTCCCGTGGCGTGGCACTGCAATAAAGGACAATCAGATTAACTGTTAACCGCAAAGCCACGTGCTGCCCTCTCAAATTCATGATCTCACCCATCACTTATATTATGTAGTTTAGCCATGTGCCAATTTTACAAAAATTAATAGAATGGAATAAAAAAAATCCATAAAAAAGAAGTCCATAAAGAAGCTTTCGGACACCTGTCACCTCGTTTTATAGCAATTTCAATTCCTATGCTTTCCTTGCTAAGCAAATTTTAGGTAAACAGGACCTGAACCTGAACAGTCTGAACCGCAAAGTGACTTGAGCACAACATTAATTACAGGCTATATAGTTAAAATGTTTTTAAATTTGTATTTAGGAGAGTAGAGATAAAAGCTTCCCACATCACCGAAAACCCCCGTGCCCCGTCCGTCAGGACACACACCTGGATTAGGCAGCTGTGCATGACCACAGTGACCTGACAGCTTTTAGAAATGCCCAACCTCATCGCTTCAAATTCCCATTACCTAAAATATACCTCCTTTCTCCCTTAAGCATGGACTGTTAAAAATACACACAAACACACATTTTTGCTGACCATCAGCCTTTGCTAGTTACTGCTGGAGAGAACAGACGCGTGACACGGAAAGGCTTGGAACAAACATACTGACCAAGTGGTATGGATTAGCGCAAGAACAAGTGCTGTGTATCTAGGTGTGTGTGTGTGTGTGTGTGTGGTTAATCTGTTAATCTTATTAATGCCACAAGACCCTAAATCTGGACACATAAAACAAAAGCAAGGACACACAGTACCAAATTGCTAATGGACATCTCATGGGTATCCTTTCTCTCACATACACACACTCAAAGTGCTTTCACTTGGATTTTCTTACAGAAAAAGCACATTCAACAGCTGATAAATGTATACAGCACTCTCCTGATGATCATAGTATGCTACTTCTTAATTAATTCCTAATTAGACTCTGAAATGTTCCCAAGAAACATTGCGGCCTGCTAACGTTTTGCTAAGGGAATTGGTGGCCGAACTAACTAGTGTTTCTCATATGAATATGGGCAGTAATCCTAACACTTTGGATGGACTACCCAATGGTCAAGTAGTATCAGGCATGAACCAGTCATTATGTTTATTATGTGAGATTTAAACATAAGAAGGGCTCAGGTGGCTTGTGGACTGTGTAAAAAGGTCAACAGGTTCATTTTTACTCCAGTAAAAATGCAGCGTCCCAAAACTGCAAAAGGATCCACTGAATGTGGCAAAAATGTTTTTTCCAATTTATTGACCTGATGCCATTTGATTAATTGTTGAATTGCAGAAGGATTCACAAAAAGTCTTCAACATAGTTTACTTTCTGTTATCAAGTTTTAATCTATGAGGTCAATATAAGAGTTGAACCAAGGTGAAGTGCCCAACACACTTTGACCCTACCGATCTTTACATTACAGAGGTATTAATAGACACTGATCTTTTAGAACAGGACTTGGAGAAGAACATAAATGTTACTACTGAAGACTCAGTGAAGTAGCTCCACTCCTTCTCCACTCACCGATCCAGCAACAGTCCATAATCCTGCAATCCACATCCGCCTTCGCTTTTCAGTTCCGCAAATACCTGAGTGAAGTAATGTGGGTCCGCATTGATGCGCAGCATCTTGGCACTCATGGCATTAATGATGGCCAGGCATCTGTCCCAAAATGCCTCCTTAGCTGCTTCTACCAAGAAGGGCTTGAGTGGGTAAGAGATCTCATTGCCCATGTATGAGTACGACAGGTAAAGGCAGGTGAGAAGGACAGCTTGTAGTTCATGTTCCGAGGACACAACCTCACCGTCCACCACATCTCGACACAACATATAGATGAACACTACGTTTGCTGGAGTCACAAAAGCTTGGTCCTGCCAGCCCTGGAGTAGAAGTGATCGATCTACAGCACGAAGCCAAAGAACCGGATCAGAAGGGGAAAGGAGCTTAAGCCGATAACATCGTCCACATAGAAATTCACCCAAACATCGCAGGAGTTCACTTGTAGATGCTTGGACAATTACTCGTTTCGGGGATGAGGTCCCGTGAGATACTTTTTTGACAGAGGAAAGCTGATGTGGCTTAACATACCCCAAATTTAACCCCATTCCCAAACCAAGACCTGCTGGACCATCATAGCTGGATAGGTTTGCACATGACAGTGACTTTTTCACATTCTCCCGATTCAGGTGTAAGACAGGGTCTTTTGGATAAATGTGGTTGTTGTTGTGAAGCGGAGCTCCAATGGCTCCTTGGCTGGTGGGAAACCCTTTCTTGGAGGAACCTCGCTTCTTAGTGGAGGCCACCAGACGTTTCCAGGTGAGTGCGGGCAGGAAGATAGATTGTCCTCTTGATTTGAGCCCTTGCTCCTTCTGTGCAGTCAAAGAGCGGCTGCTCAAGCTTGGGTACCGGCTGAGGGAGTTAGGCCGGTCGTCATAGTAGTCAGATTTTTGGGGACCAGGAGAGAGGGACAAAGCAGTGCCCATGATGAGAAACCCGATGAATTTTAAATACTATGCTGAGGGATGGGGTCACACAGGATAAGTTCTGATGTTAAACAGTGTGTCCTTCACTGGTTGAAACCCACGATGCCCATACAGGGAGGGTAAACAGCATGGATAGACCTTAAAAGAAACAAACACAAATTTAAATGAGTCAACTAATACAAGTTAATCAAAATAAAACTAGAAGAGTATCCTGTTTCCTGCTACTTACTTAATTAACCTCTTGAGATCATTCTATTCTCATCTGAAAACAAAACATTTTGTCTCCACCACACTGTATGTACAGTATATCCTCATAGGATCCTCATATACATGACGTACTGTATTACTCACTCACTCACCATCTATACCGCTTTAGCCTGTATACAGGGTGACAGAGGCCTAGAGCCTATCCCAGAAGACTTAGGGCATGAGACAGGGTACACCCTGGACGGGGTGCCAAGCATTGCATTGCACACGCACACACACACAAACACATATACACATGCTCATTCACAGACTAATGGTGACTATTGTTCAACATTCACACATGACGGGCATTTTGGGAACACCAATTAGCCTAATCTGCAGGTCTTTGGACTGTTGGAGGAAACCCGAGTACCATAAGGAAACCCAGCAAGCACGGGGAGAACATGCAAACTTCGAGCACACAGACTAGGTGGGAATTGAACCCAGACCCTGGAGGGGCAAGGCTACAGTGGTAACCACTCCTGAGCGGTATTAATATTTAATAAATTCTTTCAGCTTGAAGACATTGATCAAATTCTATAAGCAGAAACACTGAAGAGGAATTACTAGGCACACAGTATTAGAGTTTAAGGTTTAAGGTCTGAGGAGTTAAATGAAGCTAAACATCTTGAGCAAAGACAAAAGTCATAATAATACATGCAATTTCTCAATCCTGTGTGTATTTAAGTGTGTAAGCCTATGCGTGTGTGTGTAAAGTTTTTCAGGTCTATACACCTACAGAGTTTTGCACTTTATACTGTATACATACAATGACATCATAAAGCACATGAAGAAGAGCAGCGTGTATAAACTGATGTGGCGATGGATATGATGCTCACTTACCCTGGTGATATCCGACCAACCCCACACCAAGGCAGTGCTGCTGATTAATGATGGTAATCATCGGCAACTCAGTATAATAAGCACTTCAGTCGGAACGCATCATCCGTTGCACTTTGTGAGTGACAGTGTGCTGTGTAGAGTCCAGACGCGCCGCCGCCGGCTTCATTTCCACAGACGGGGATGAAAATTTCAGAAGGAACGCTCATGCGGCACTGGTAGAGTTTTTTAACAAGCAATTAATAAATATATAAATATAGCCGCTGGGTAAAGTCCGTGGACGCGAGCACGCGAACTCGGTAGTGCACTCCTTCATCCCTCCGTGCGCAAACTAGACCGAACTGAACTGCGCGCAACTGAAGGCGCGCTCCCGGTGCTGAAACTCATCCATGCGCGCCACCGACTGGCCGGTAGGGGGGAGAAAGTTCAATGCACTCTACAGTAACAAATGATGTAGCAGGTGAAAAGTAAATCAATAACATTATCATCATCAATAATAATAATAATAATAATAATAATAATATAGAACTATAAATGAATGAATGAGCCTCAGTAGAAGATAGATAGATAGATATGTTTAAAAGTTAGTACCCCCTCTTTCAATTCATTTTTATTAACTAAATAAAGGCACAGTGAAAAAAGTTTCCTGATGTTATATTAAAACCAGCTATGATCAGACAGTTTCTATTATCTTTCAATTTAAAAATATAGAATGAATATAGATACTTTTGAACACCATTTTCCAGGTTTGCAGGTGTGATTGCACAATGTAGAGCATATACTCAGGAGACAGATGACTGACACATGGGAGATGACTAATGCTTGTAGTAGTGCAATGCTAAACTACCGGAGTAGCATAAAGTGAGTTTATAAAAATAACAAGATAATAAAAATAATAGTTAAAAAAAGAAGTGGAAAATAAAGTAAATATTTAGAATGTATATAATATGACATGAAAATGCAGTACTGTACAACTATTGATGTGCAATTTGTAGCAATGAAAAAAAAAAGTGAGAGCAATATTTTTTTAGCAGCATGAAACTTGATAGTGTCTACCTGGGAAAATAAACAAGCAAACAAACAAAAACATTTATCATCATTAGTCTTGGAATTCCAAGGTGGACGGTCATGGAACTATCAACCACAAACAGAATAATCTTTGCATTAATGTTTGCTTAATAAAATCAGATGCTACTTGATATGTAGTTCTCTGTAAATATGGCTTTTAACTTCTTTCTAAGCTTAAATTTGTAATGTTATTCTATAGATAGCATATAAATGAAGCATATAAATCACAAGTTGAAGTTAAAAAAGGAACTACCCCGTGAATATTTATTAAATAAATAGGGGGTGCAAAGTTTAATGTATTCTACCCATTAATGCAGCAGGTGAAAAGTGATTAAGCAACAACAACAACAACAACAACAACAACAACAACAAATAATAATAATAATAATAATAATAATAATAATAATAATGAACGACTGAATGAATGAATTAGAATGAGATACTGTTTTCTTGTTCCAAACAAAATGTTTAGATAGATAGATAGATAGATAGATAGATAGATAGATAGATCACAAGTTATAGTTAAAAAAAAGTATGTTCCCCAGTAGAGGATACAACGTTTAATCCATTCTACTTAATAATGTAGCAGTTGGGAATCGAACCCTGACCCTGTCAGTAAAAGTGAAACAGATATTCGACAAAGGAATTAAAAAGTACCATAACGCATAACCTGCGTATCATTACTGCCATCTAGTGGCAAAACTTACAGTTACTCCATTAGGTCATAGGGTTCTAAAGTTTTTGAAATTCAATTAAAAGAAAAACGATGTTGTTGTAGTTCAGGTTAAGGAGCTTAAGGACTAGCACGTGGAGTCAGTGTTTATTGATGATAGTGTTGTCTTAACTACACTAAACGAAAAAAAGTGTCCTTCCCTTATTGCAAATAATCCATAAGGTTTGATCAATAATGCATTGAATACGGCAATGTTTGACTGTTTTTATATCTTTATGTGAACAAAACCATGTTGACATGTGTGAACATAACCACTCATTCTCTGTGACCCCTCTGTACTGCTAAATACCTTACATAAATTCAAAGCTTAAGATTGTATAAAATTCACATTTCTTAATAATAAAAAAAAAGTACTACAGACTGGTGACAAATTAAATAATAATATTTGTATTATTTAAAAAAGTTTGGATGTGTGAATGGATGTGTATTACAATTTTGGAAAGTTTTCTAATTCTATATGTGTAAAAAAAAAAGAGAGAGAAAGATAAAATTTACAATACTCACTAAATATCCTTATTATTAATATTGATGCTTCTGCAACAGTGCAAAGCTACTTTGCACCTAAATTTATTTATTTATTTATATAAAAATAAGAATTTAATTTTTTTACATTATTGACAATTGCACTGTGGCATAATGGTTAGTACTGTCATTTTGCACCTCCAGAGTCTGGGTTTGATTCCTGCCTCAGGTTTGTTTGCATGTTCTCCCTGCGCTTCGTGGGGTTCCTCCTACAGTCTAGACATGTACAGTAGATTTGGCTATTTTTGGTGTTTCCTGTAGTGTGTGAGTATTTGTGTGACCTGCGATGAATTGGCACCCCGTCTCGAGCCCTAAGTCTTCTGGGATAGGCTTCAAACCCTCCCCGACACTGTATACAGGATAAAGCGGTATAGAAAATGAGATGTTATCAAATAATCAAACTAAAACAAGCATTTTTCTTCTCATCTCTCCTGTTATAAGGCTTGTGCTGTCTCATTTGATTTCTCAGCCTGAACCTTCATGAATGAATAAAAAAATACTGTAATGACTTTATTTGTGTAATATATTTATATTTCACAGAATTTACAATATACAACAGAAGTAAGTACATTTCTGTTCAAAATCACTTAAATTGTGCAATCTGACTAAAGAATGTGCTTCCAATATTCATTAGATCTCTCTTCCTATTCTTTTACAAAGCTGCAATTGCCCTTACACCCTTGCAATTGTCTTAAAATGCCCCTAGGATAAATGACATTATGTATTGTCCTCTGCACTGAGTTTCTATTGATAACACATGTATTCATTCAGAAGTGTATACTACCAGTTCAGATGATGCAGAGCAATTTTCCTGTGTTACAGCATTAATTATCTCTGGCACAGATGGGTGTGTTATAAACCCCTCTTTTGCCTGTGAAGCTGCAGCTGGCATCACATCTGTTGCAACACCCTCTGATAGCACTGTATAGTCGGTCCATAGAGAAGACCCCCTGCACTGAACCCAATCAATGCCCTTCACTCCTCATCACAGGAACTACCAGGTTCCCCATCATTTTACGAATACAAGCCCATGAGCCCTACATTTGTCTATTAATTAATTTCTATTATTCTTCTATTCTATTCTATTCTATTCTATTCTATTCCTTAAATACCCTTGTGCTGGTAATTTTTTGAGACCTCTCGGCCAACAACAAACAAACAGCTCAAATAGTGTGAAGTCTGTTAAGATCTGGGGTGTCTTTTGGAGTGTGAATCAACATAGAGAAGACGCTACTCCCAGTTCCATCCTTCATCATTAATTATCTTCTTCAACATGGCTTTAAAGGTCTAGTTAATCCTCTCCATGAGGCCGTCCATCTGTAAATGACATATGGAGGTTTGTATCTGTCTTACCTGCAACAGCCAGTAGAGGTCAGTGATAAATTTTGACATGAAAGCAGAAGGATGTGTTTGGCAGTGGCCATGCATCTGCTTGTCTTTGGCCACTATTAGAACTTGGCTCATGCAATGTTTGAGTTGCTCTTCCTTTTTTTTGTTCCTGGCCAACGATGCCATCTTTTGCTGCCTTCTGAGACACAGAAGAGAAGGGGTTGAGTAATTGAAAGGCTCACCTGCAGGATCTGCATTGATGTGGTCCTTGGCAACAGGTTTTTAAAGCCTTTCCAGTGGATATTAGACATGGGTTAGAGTTTGCACATAAAATGATAAGCCTGATCATGCATAGTGCCCACTGTACAAGCCATCATGCAGATTGACTGCAAAACAATATAAATTTTATTTTTGAACATTTCTGCACACTCTTCTCCTCAGGCACACAGGGTTGTCTACAAGAACTTTTTTTTAATTACTATATTTTATTAACCTTAACCAACACATTACTGAAACTTAATTGCATATGTACAGTATATGGCAAATACAAGTACAAACTATATAAACATTATCCAACTGTGACAAAACGCTATTACATTTTCTAAAATCAATAACAATTTACACTAATAGAGCCAAAACAATTTTGATATAATATTTTGCCATTTGTGCTTTTTATTGTGTGATTATGTGAAGAAAAATGCAAAAAAAAAAAGTGCTCAGTTATTAATTAATAATGTACAGTATGTACCTAATGATATTGCATAATCAGAATACTGTGAATAAAAAAAAGAAAAGAAAAAGGATGCATGAAAAGTAAAAGAGCTGATTAAGGACTGTTTTTTTTTAAACATCCTGTTTTAAAGAAAATGCAGTTGCAAGAAAAAGTTTGATTATTTAAATAGAAACCTGACAGTTGTAAGTACGTGAAAATACACACCATGACAGACACCAGTCCACCCCAGTATACTATTCACAGATTCACACATCAGTCGAGGTAGAGTAATCGATTTAATTTCAGCAGATGTGGTGCACGTAAACCTTTATCCCTCCTCTCAAAATATAATAAGGAGGTGAAAGAGAAGTGAGAATGCTGACCAGAGCTCTAGCTTGACTTTTTTGCTTTCTCAACATTTCCTGTTTTTCTTAAGTCTTTTCTTAGATTTGTGTTTATTCTGAATAAGTTCTTGCCAGGGTCATGGCGATAGTAGCACTGTCCCTCATGCTTCCAGGAATGAGGGTTTGATTCCCGCCTCCCGTCTGTGTGTGTGGAGTTTGCATGTTCTTTCCGTGCTTGGTGGGTTTCCTCCAGTTATTTCAGTTTCTTCCCACAGTTCAAAGACATGCCAATTAGGCTAATTGGCATTCCAAATTGCCCGTAGTGTGTAAGTGAGTGTATATGGGTGTACCCTGCGATGGATTGGCACCCTACCCGCCTTGTGCGCGAAGCCTCCTGGGATAGGCTCCAGACCACCCATGACCCTGAATATAGGACAAAGAGGTATAGATGATGAATTAGTGAGGGAGTGTGTTTGTCCTGCAATGGATTACCCAAAGTCTCCTGGGATATGCTCAAGGCTGCCATTACCCTGCACACATATTACACAGATAAATGAATGTTCTTGCCACATGTTTTACATGTTTTGATCATGATTAGGCTTTAAATTTGCCTCTAAAACTGTTTTTAACTGGCCTTAAATAAAACCTCTGCATATGAATCCTTACCCCAAGGCTGAGTCTGTCATATTACAGAGGGATGGCATTGAATTTTCAATTCAATTTTATTTGTATAGCGCTTTTAACGATTTACATCATCACAAAGCAGCTTTACACAATCAAAAGAATTAAGTTTGTATGAAATGTGAATGTGTATGAATCAAAATTATATGATTGTCCCTGATAAGCAAGCCTAGGACGACAGCGACAGTGGCAAGGAAAAACTTGCTGAGATGGTAATACGAAGAAACCTTAAGAGGAACCAGACTCAACATGGAACCCATCCTCATCTGGGGGGAAACAGATAGCAGGGATTGAAGTGCATAATAATATGTGAGACTGGAAGTTCAGTATAAGAGGAGAGGTGTAAGATTAAAGTCCAGTTTGTTCCTGAAGGCTCAGGTAGACTGTAAGAAATTCCAGTCCTGAACTGTTGAGCGACTGAAGTCACAGGTCCTCAGAGAACAACTGTCTGCATCAGTCGAGGACAGGACCACCTTCATGGAAAAGTGGAATCATGGAGGGAAAAGGAGAGACGGAGAGAGATATAGGAGAGAGCAGAAAAGGAGAGAGCAAAAGAGATGGAAAAATAACAGTTAGGTATGATCACAGTCGAACAATGTAAAAAGTGAATGTATATTTAGTGCAGAGTGCAAGCAGAGACTCCGGCAGGGCTAACTATGACAGCATAACTAAAAAGGAAACACAGACATGAGGGCTTCCTGAGATGTAAAGCAACCAATCACCTCACCGTCAACAAACCTGAGTGATCAATGAGAGTGAGGAAGACAGCATCCAAACATACCAGTTCACCATAATACTCTACGTCCATGAGTCCCCCAGATCTGCTCCTTTACCTAAGGCTAATCTATTTACAAAAATGCTTGGCTAAATAAAGAGGTTTTTAGCCTGGACTTAAACGCTGAGACTGTGTTTGAGTCCCGAACACTATTTGGAAGACTATTCCATAACTTTGGGGCTTTGTAAGAAAAAGCTCTGCCCCCTGCTGTAGTTTTAATAATACGTGGTACTGATAAGCAGCCCACATCCTTTGATTGAAGTAGGCGTGGCAGATTGTAAGACACTAGCAGTTCACTCAGATACTGTGTTATTTCTTATTTTGGCAATATTTCTGAGATAAAAGAATGCTATCCTGGTAATATTATCTACATGTGCCTTAAAGGATAACTGTTTTGCTGTAGTATTAGTGGATTAAACTGTGTTGTCCTTTAATGATTGTAATGTCTTATCTTGGTGTTGCCCACATCCAAGCTTTATTTGCACTGTTTGTGTTGTTATTTCTGATTTAGAACCTCACCTGTTTTTCCTTGTTGGTGGTCATGGATATGTCTTGTTAGACATGTGGGACCTTTCACCATAAAACTGGTGATTTGTGTGGTGCCGTTCAAGCAACTGTGTGTAGAATAGTTCACAAAGTCTGCAGAGACATTTGTAAACTGAGGAGTGTTTACATAAAGTTTCCTGATGCTGCTGACCATGCCAACTACAAAGTGCAATTTTATAAATATGGGCACTTCCCAGGTGTCATTGGCTGCATAGTTGGATGTCATGTTTCCATCAAGTGTCCATTAAGTCCTGATGCTGAGGAGTACAGGAACCGTAAGAACAGGTTTTTAATCAATGTTCAGGGTGTAGGCGCACCAATGTAGAGTCTGCAAACATTGTAGCGTGTTGGAAAGTTTCAACTCATAATTTAAGGATTTTTCTCAACTCCTCATTGTGTGCTCAGTTACAGAGAGGACAGCATAGTGGACTTCTACTTAGTGACAGTGGATATGGTCAAAGTAACTTTTTAATCACTCCATACATAAATCCCACAACAGTGGAGCAGCAAAGATACAACAGAGCTCATATCCGAACAAGAGGCATGGTTGAACGCATGTTTGGAATATGGAAAAGTCGATTCCAGGGTTTACACAATGCATTTTGTTTTAGCCCAAGAAGATGCTGCAAGGTCATCATTGCTACAGCGGTGCTGCTGTCCTGATCCTCCAATGGAAGATTACAATGAAGCAGATGTGGCAGTGGCTGAGGCAGCCAATGGCCAACAAGCTTTCACATTACAGCACTTCAGCTACATAAGATGAATTTCAATATGGAAGGTATTTACTATGGCTTATTTTTCCTTGATAATGTTCTGTACAAAATTAAAACAGTATCAAAATTTATAACAGTATAAAAATATCCCTGCAGACTGTGGGATATGATACTTGTAAAAGGGGCAGCAATTTCAATTTCAGATGTGACTGAAACCACCAAAGGTAAACTGAGCAGTAATTTAATCTTAATTTTTGGGATCTGTTTTTTCTGGATTGACCTTTTATTGTAAACAATAGCAGCTGTTGTCAGTTTATTGCTCTTCTGTTGCAGTCCATACTGTAGCTCAGTAGTGCTGTACAGGAATTAAAACACAATCACATGTCATAAATGACACAGACATTATATCTTAGAGTGATGTAAGTTTTTATTAATTCTTACATCTTCAACATCTATTTAAATAAACTTTATATTTGGTTGTAGTAGATAAAGGAGAACCTAATGCTATACTGGGGTGTATAGCATACACCCTTAAACTTAAACCTTAAACTGAAGGAATAGGTTTTCTTTAAACATCCATCACATCCAAGACTTAGAAAAAGAAGAAGAAAAAAATATATACACTAAATTCTTTCTTTTTTCCACCCCAAAAAACAAAACATGTAATGAAGATTTTCAGGCAAAGTCATCTTCAACTGTCCAGTAGTAGTAAGACAACATAAATACCTCTGACTTCCCTACTACTCAGAACTAATGCAGAACATTGAATGTTCACCAAAAATATTTACATTATACTGTCCCATAGCTTTGCCATTAATATGTATTTAAAGAAATAATAATAATAATTTTAAGATTAAAAATCATGAATTAAAGTTCAGAATAATCAAATTTCTGTCAAATGATAAGCTTTCTACCAAATGAAACAGCAGGAGAAAAGCCACATACATGATCAGACCTTCTAATGGTCGACACAAGCATATATAATCACAGAGAAAAATCAAGTTGTATTTTACTTTTCACAAATGAATAGTTTCCGCTTACGGCAAGTAGCATCAAACCATTTATGTGTGTAACCATGTTCATGGCCGAGAGAAGCACAGTTCTCTCCAGAAGGGTCCTCCACTTTCCAGTTATCAGGCTCATTTGGTCCTTCTGGTGCACTAAACCAGAACCTTAAAATATAGGAAAGACGAGAATCAGTTTTTAGAAAGTTTCATTATAAATAGATTTGTATATGTTTGTGCATGCTGAAGCATTGAATGTCAACAGTACAATAAGAAGTATGAGTGAATATGGTTCTTACGATACACCCGTCTCATTTAAGGACTGGCTGTTCACCCACATCCACTCTCCCTCAGTCTCCAAGTCATTCAGGCCAATCCAATATGTTTCTCCAATTTGTAAAGCTACAAAATTCTAATAAAAACCAGCATGACACGAACATAAATTTAATTAATGCAAATATCAAAATTACCTATGGAAAGAGAAGACACTACAATCACCTGTTCAATTTGGTTGGTTATAATCACCAGGTGTCCTCCTTTCTGTTCTACACAGTAATCTCTACTCTGTGTCCAGTTCAGTTTCTCAGTGGAGAAGAAGTAACACTTTAACCCAAGAGACTTCCATCCTTCCTCACATTGTCCAGTGGATTCAGTTCTTTTTGCTAAGAAAAGTTGCAAAAAAACAAACAAATAAAACAATTATGAAATAAAAGGCAGACATTCATGTTTAAAAATTGGTTCCTACAAATTATTGTGTAATACAAATCATCTGGTCTCAGTATTAGGCAACTACAACATTGGAAGAAAAACAGCAGAGAAGATTTTTAGAACAGAATCTTTAACAAAAAGAAAGAAAAAAAAAGGTGTGGGTAATCCTGCTTTAACAGGATTTAAGATGGTAAGTTGCAGCCAGGGGCTGCTAATCGGTGTGTCTTACTACTGCATGCAAAGTCGAGTTCTTGATACTTCACCTTCAGCATTTCATATGCTCTCTCTTTTTCTGATACAAAAAGAAAAAAGCTTAAAGTATATTTAAACAATATATATTCAAAAATAATAATTATACAGGTATGGATCTATTTTGTAAAGCATTTTTTCAAGTTTTTTTTCCCCCTGCACATTATGTATTTAGTTTTTCCTTGCACTTTTCTTCATGACTACATTTCCTTTAACACAAGTGAATTATAACCACACTAACTGTACTTTTACTGTATGTTTACACTCTTTTCATTACAGGTGGTCATACATTATTGTCTATTTTGCTGACACTGTATTATTATCTGTTTGGCCTATAAAAACTTGTTTTCTTATATCTAAAAGGACGGAAATAATTATCAGGTTTACATTTTGTGAAAGAGACAATAAAAAAAAATACTGCTTACAGCTAAGTTATCAGGTTTCTTGAAACTTACCTTTGGCTTGGATTTTTTGCATTATAATTGTGGCTGTAGCGTTATCATACTGCTCACGTAATTTAGCAAAGGAGACAGTTTTATTGTGAACTGTGGAACAGGAACATCATGGATGGTCATATATAGAAACTGAATTTCAAACATATGTTTTAACAGTAGAATGTACAGCAGGCAAATATTATGTTGGATTTGGAAGGAAGTAAAACACAGTGATTGAGAAGGAGTTCAATTTGATCTCAAGGCAAAAACAGAACCAAGCTACAAAATCATAACAAAATGAAAATGCCAATGCCCAATTTCTTTACTAAGGTGAGTACAGGGTTATATCATTTGGTAGAACAAGGAAGGCCAATAAAACATTGCAATGGAATATAGTTTTACATAAGTATAAGATTGAAAAGTGCTATAGCTATTTGGTTATGTAACATGCATTGAAACGCTGTTTATGAGATTAGAGTATACCATCTACAAGCTTAAGTAATCACCAGTGGACACAGTGAAGCATCAATTAATGGTAAGATTATTGCATATAAATCCTAAAATCAGATCATTAGAAACTAATTAAACCAGACATTTGTCATGAGCCTTTGGCTTGTTTATTCTATCTTCACATTGGATCATTTGATGCTTATATTTTATGAGGCTTGATATATTTTAGATAGTATATCTAATAATTAGATATAATAAAAAAATTATATATATATATATATATATATATATATATATATATGAAATATTATAATAAGTGATGGATTATTAGGCATAGGATGACAAGTATTGATAAGCAAGCACAGTCTCAACCACCTGAGCTACTACTGCCAAATTATATTATAACTGTACATATAATTTTTATTTTGTATGGTATAATATATTATAGATAATCCTAATGACATTATGCTACTTATTCAGAATGGTCCAACGTAGACAACTAAAGGGAGAAATTACCACTTGTTTTGTCTTTATACAGTGAAACCTCGGATTGTGAGTAACGTGGAATTAATTATGCTCATAATTCACTGTAACTATATTCTCACACAGGTTTAAAATAAATTTTTCAAAAAAAAAATGACTTACTCATCCATTAAGTTCTACATCAATTTATACAACATATTGTGATTTGTTGAATGAGACCATCACAGATAAATATGATAAGAAATACTCACAAAAGATTCCCACAGTGCAGAGTGCCATTAAAGCACCAAGCATTAGGAGAAGACCAAAAGCAGCTACTATGATCTTTACTTTTTTCCCCTTTAACTGGCTGAGAACGATGATACCTGGGAAAAAAGAATTCGTTTTTTTTCATATAGCTTTGTTCCCTGACTACAGTCCAGAGGACTCAGTGAAACTCGGCCTTAGAGGTAAAACAGCCAGGTTTAACCACACACTCATGTCTTTGTAATTAGGAGCAATAATTCAAGTCAAAATCAACCAATAATTAAATATGACAAACTTTATGAAGACTACTCATTAATTACCTCATAAGGTACGATAAGCAGTATAATTATCAAAGAAGCACACACCTGTGTAATTCCTGGGATTTGGATGCCAGTTTGGTGTAGTTAAATAAACACCATCTTCCTTTTCTGTGTGTGTGAAGTGAAAGTTCCATAAAATTTACAGATCTCCTTCATGTACACTATTTTGGTCTTAAACCCTCATAATATACTTAAATATAGTTAAATGTATAAGTGAAAAAATATATATAAAACATATATCTACCTGTTGCAGAATGATAGTTTACACTATGATCCATTTTGCAGAAGTCAAAACGGTTTTAATCAATAGCTTGCACTTCCAAACTTCACCAATGCTTTACTCTGTCTTACTGTGTTTTCAGACTAGCAAGCAGAAATCACTTGTGAGTTGTAGTTTTTATATATATATATATATATATATATATATATATATATATATATTTCTTTTTTCTTGTGGGTGCGTAGTGTCATGATATTAATGTCACTTAGGGAAGTGAAAATTCTTTTTGTTCCCGCTAAAAGGAATTGACGCAGATTAAATAAAACAGTGTTTCTCCTGACATTTATATTCACAGCTATAAAGTGTCTAATCGATCAAACAACTTATAGGGGTCATTGTGGATCCAAGGATGGAGAAATCTCAAAAACAGTGTGAGTGCAGGGACACAACTTTAACACGTACTAGCAAAAAATAAATAATAGTACAAAAGAGATAGCACACACAATAGAAAATTTCTTGTCATTTACAATCCCTAATCACATATGTCAAACATTAATATTGTTCAATATTTTATATTTAAAAGTATAAACATTTCAGAAAAGTGGCATACCCCTCCAGGGTTGAGGGTTTGAGTCCTGCCAATTCTGTGTGTGTGAAGCTTGCATGTATTTGCTGTGCTTGGTGGTCTTCCTGGTACTTTGATAGCCTCCCTAAATACATCTGACTTTTGTAATAAACATATACTTACCTCTGACTTTCATACTACTCAGAACTGATGAGGAACCCTGGATAAGTCACTAAATTCCCTCTAATAATAATTGCCCAATAACAATGATTTAAAATGGTTTTAAAGAAATAAACAATGGAGATTCATAATAAAAAAAAATTAAAACTATTAAAAAGTAGGAAAGTCTTTGTAAGTAACTTCGTAACTCGTTTTTAATCAAGAAGTCTTCCTAAGTCCTTGTAAATCTGTCTTCAAAAAATAAGATTGTGTAAGGCTTCGCAAGTATTTGTCATTTTCCAAAAGCCTTGTTGATTTAACACACCAACTTAGAAAGACTTAAATAGACTCAATGATTGAATCTGTTAAACTTAGCTGCTACAATAGATGCTGTCACAACAGCAGAGAATTAAGCGACACACCAACATCATTGACAGAATAACCTGTTGAACTATAGCACCCCACATTTAAACAAAATGCAACCTCTTTTATGGTTTTTCTTTCTCTCTCTCTCCTTTGTTTATGTTGTCCCTGATCCTTGTATACGTTCTGCTGGCTGTTGCTTAATGTCTCTCTTTAGCTTCAGCCTGTCTCCTTCTCCTCCTCTCACCTAACACTCACTTTTCATCAATGTGGCATAATTTTCTGTTTTGATCTATTTATCTGTAAACTATAATTAACATCTCTTGCACCCAATTAATAATAAACTTACCCGAGGAACCATAGAAAACAAATCGGTCACTCTTGAGAATTGGGAAACATGTCCAGCACACATTTCTTTAACATAGTCAATTTTATAAGCTGAATCAACTCACCATAACAATAGTTCTTTCAATACTACTTAAAATTATATTATTTCATTTGATAAAGTATTCCCACTAGACCTGTTAAATCATATATAGATAGATGGATATAGATAGATAGTAGTGTTTTACCCCCGGAAAGGACGAGACGAGTGAGCTTAATTGCTGCCCAATGCAATGGCTGGGAGTACTTTATTTTGAACACAGCATGTATAGCATGAGCAGCACATTCACACGAGAACCTACATCCAATTCAGCCTAAGCATGAACAGGAGCACATTCAACAGGTCACACACACCCACACACAACATGGCCGAAGCCACTACCCCAAACACCCTTCCCCAACTGGGTGAAGACATTAACCCCGCAAGGCATGCTGGTCGTCAGCCGCCGCTCCGCCCACGCCACAATAAATATATATTATATTACATGTCATACATACGGTGTTTGTTTCACTTCAGACATTTTGGGGATAGGGAGGCAATTGTATTGGGGTGATGGACACAACTCACATTGTGTTTTCCATGTAATGGTCTCATTGGGTGTGCCTAATATTGGGGCCAATCCCAAAAGACAACCTTTTTCAATGTGGCATTAATTTCAACATTCTGTGGGTATAAAAAGCTGGTAGTGTCAGTAAGTCATTCCAAGTTCATCATTCAAACAGCCATGAACACACATCACTTAACAGACGCTGAGGCTGGGCAGGCATCACCAGTTAGCACAAAACAGATTTGGTTATTATACATGGCTCAGTTACTGCACGTGCTTACCTGAGAGACATCATAGAACCCATCGTCATTCCCCAATTCCACCAGCACACATTCTGTTCATGGATGATAATGCTCCACCACAGGAGCAGAATTGTCACAGCTCGACTTCAGGAAGTTGGATTGCCTCATAGGGTATGGCCAGAGGTGAAAAGAGTAATGATCTTTGGTACTCAAAGTAGTTACTTCAGTGAAATTTTACTGAAGTACAAGTAAAATTATAGATTATAGTACATTACATTATAAAAATCTACTCGAGTAAAAGTAAAAAGTAGCTCAAACTAGTGAGGTTTAACAAAGACTAGCGGATACAAGTTACATACTAGTTGTATTGTAATTAAAGGAAGCAAAATGATGGTTCAGGGTTCTATTTTAAACCGTATGGAAATGGTGGTATATGGCTGAAAGAACTAGACCCAGTCATTTGCTAATGAAATTGTGTATATTTTTGTAAAGCTATACAAACCTCACTAAGAAAAACACACACGCACAACACCAGGTTCAGCTTCAGGGCGGACCCAGACCAACATAATAAACAAAAGGTATCTGTATTTTAGTAGCTAGATTACCTGCTAAAAAACCCAAACAAAAATACAGGTACCTTCCCTGACTCTCTAAACCAAAATCACAATAAAAAAAAAAAAAAAAGAATCTCTCTCCAACACAACCTCTACACAACCTCTCCTCTACATGCCATTAGTGATGGGTCGTTCACCTGTCTAGATGAGGTCCCACAGTTGATAGTGCATGTCAGAACACAAGCCAATTCTAAGGAATTGTCTGTTGACCTCAGAGACCGGCTTGTATCAAGGTACAAGTCTGGGAAAGGGTATAGTACAAATTCTGCAGCATTGAAGATCTTGATCATAGTGGCTTCCATCATCCATAAATGGAAGTTTGGAACCACCAGGATTCTTTCTAGGTTGGGCCACCCAGTCAAACTAAAATACCAAGGTAAAAGAGCTTTAGTCAGGGAGGTGACCAAGATCCTGATGGTCACTCTGAAAGAGCCCAAGAAGTTTCTCTATGGAGAGAAGAGAACCCTCCAGGAGAAGAACTATCTCTGCAGCACTCCACTAATCAGGCCTGTATGGTAGATTAGCCAGACAGAAACCACTTTCCAGTAAAAGGCACATGACAGCCTGCCTGGAGTTTGCCAAAAGGCACCTGAAGGACTCTTTATGTATGTCTGTCTGGCCAGATTTTGTTGCAGCATTACACAAAACTGCCTGAACAGAATTTAATGAAACTGTGTCAGCACATAGTCTGAAGTTTAACCTGCAACATAAGTAAAATCAAAATGATGAGTAAAAGTGTCATCATAAACAATTATGTTTCTATTTATTTATCTGCTTTAAAACAGGCTACTAATAAGCTGCTTGCTCAATATAAACGCACACCTGCACCAATATATAAGAAAGCTAAACAATTTTTTTTTTCCTGCAATTAGTTGATAGTTATATTGGAACAATCTTTTAGGAATGAAGAAATAATAAATATATGCTCCTGATCTCTTGAGGTTCTGACATTAATGAAATGTTAGATAAGTGATGAGGCAGGATGTAAGCACAGAGATCATTTATTAAACACTTATTCCACTTATACCAAAGAGTTTTTATCAACATGCAACTATAGGGCTTTGTTAGTATTCCTGCCAGACATTTCCTCACGAAAGAACTAGATTTATGACAGGTTAGTTAAATGAAATTGCTCCTGGAATGTGTGTGAAGGACAAAGTGCAGGGAAAAAAAAAATCTTTTATTGGGAAACATTGATACCAAAAAAAGTTCAAATCATTCAGGCGATTTTAATCACCTAGTCATACTTCCATACCTTATAAATACACTACACATCCAAACACACAAAAACGTTGATAAATACATTTAACTGCCATGAGTTTATTTTCTTTTATTAACCAGAAATTGTTAAACCACACTGTCACCCACATGTGAAAGCTCCCAAGTACCTAAGACAGTAAGTAACCTGAATAAACACACGCGCTGTAAAATTGGAAAGGAAACAACGAAGCCAAACACTAAACACAACCAATCCAATTCAGCACGTTTTTAACGCTTAACAACAGCGTAAAGTTTTACCTTCTTACTCTTCGAATCTGGACTGAGACAACGTGACGGCACGGTGGGTGTCTGTTGCCAAGCAGCCGAACTTTACATGCTCGTCTTCGTCTGCTTATATTACCCCTGTTCTTCTTCTACTCTAGACAGCTCACTCGTGTAATGCATTGTCTGCCATCTTGTGCTCAGTTTTGGAACTGCCGGAGAACGTTGGTCAGAACTCGTTCTTCCTATGAGATCGTTACGTTTTATACATTGTAGGACCTTAAACCTTACTGTCTGATTACTGTCCTTACTGTTGAAACGTAACGATATAAGTGTAATAGCGAGTTATTGAAATCCTTACTTTTCCTTACACTATAGAGATGTGATAAAGACTTTTCAGCCATCAGTCATAAGTTTTCCAGCAGTTCCATAACCGACCACAAGATGGCAGATATTACAGATTACATTAGCTAGGGAGCGTAGAAGAAGAACAAGCGGAATATAAGCAGACGAAGAAGAAGATTTAAAGTTCTGCCGCTTGGAAACGGAGACTATCCGTGCCGTCGCCATGTCTCGGGCCTTAGTCGAGCCGTACGAAGGTAACATTTACAATTTACGCAATTTTTGGGTTGTTTGCTTAGTGTTTCTTAAAAGCAGTTGTGTGTAGTGTTTGTTTTGCGTGTTTTCTTCCCAGTTCTACAGCGCGCGTGTTTATTCAGATTAAGTGTGTTTATAAACACACAGCGCGGGTATTCCACACGGCTCAGGGGTGCTGAGTGTTACCGCGGCTTGTCTTTACACTTTTGTTATCGATAACTTAATAACGTCGAAAGTTCGTTTGGCAAAGTTTGCAAAATGTAGGCAAATAACTGGATAAATTAGAAACCTAGAGACACCGGCGACACTAATTTGCGCACCGCGGTGCAGTTAGTTTGATGTTCAGATGTTCGGAAGTGGTGTTCGGGACCGTCGACACACTTCTGTCCAGATGAAAAGTTAGGTGGCAAATTTTGTGAACTATACCAATTTTCCAAACAAAATCGATAACTACAAGTACTGAAATAGCAAGAGTATATTGCAACCAAAAGTAAATGGACAGCACTGGACCAGTAAGACAAACAGGAAAAATTCTCCCTAACTTGCCTAATTTTACATGGTTTATATACCTACACCTAACAACTACGTCATTGTTTGCTCCTCCTTAAGTCAAGAAACTACTTAATATTCATGAGATGTAAGCTAGTTTTGCTCAGGTCAGATTGAAGTAGCACCTCCCAATTAAATAATTCTTTCTTATCTCAAATTTATTGATGTCTGGGTAGACCTAAGAGGTCTTGCGTTCTTTTTTTTTTTTTTTTTTTGGAGAAGGTTTGGTTTGTTCATGTTTTTCCTTGACCAGACCATTGACCACCGTTGGTGACTTTTGTTGAAGTGCAAGTTTTCTATTTTTACTATTCCTATCATAATTCATTTATTTGATTTGTCTTTAAATGTCCATTATATATTTTTTACATGTATAGAGGTTATTTATCTATTAGTACTTTAAAGTATAATCAAAATTATTGAATGTATATTAAACATATTTCTGTAACTAAATGATTTTGACCTTATCTACTAGTTTGATATTGATGATTATAGGATGGAAATAAAAAAAGTTAATAAATTCTTTCATATATAACCAGTAATCAATTCCTGTAAAACCTTTCAGATTTTTTTTTTTTTTTTTTTTTTTTACAATTTAATTAAATTGCCCTGAGACTTTTTGTTTAAATGTTTAGAGATTTTTATAGGATAGATTTTGAGAGTAGAGATTAATTAAATCAATGTATGATCATGTTTTAGTATTCATTCTTCATATACCTTTTACTATCCCTCTGGTTCAATTTTAAAACAATACATTGATCTGATTATTGGTATGATTATATATTGCTAGTTTTTTGAACTTATACTAAAAATTAAAATTACATGATTCTATTTAGTTGTGCATATATAGTAGATTGTGTATATTAGTTAAATTGGTAAAGTAATGGTTAATTTTAGTTGTAGTATGTTGTAGTATTTTTTTTAATGTGCAAAGTGCATTTTTCCAGATTTTCTATCGGGCCCATGTTTACTAATTTATTTTATTTATTTTTTTTGGTTAATTCTAGCTTGCAGGCAGCGCTCTTCCTGCTCATCTTCTCATCTGTAATCCTTCTGGGAGCAAGTGGTTACACCTTCCTGTACCCAAACCGCCACAAACATTGTCTTTTCAGAGCACTTATTCCTTTGAGGATGGTATTGCTGAAGATTAGTGATTAATTTGATTTCTTTTTTTCCAATATGATGTGATTTATGTTTATCTGCTTTTAAAAGCAGAAGCCTGGCTCTTTGCGCTTTGTGTTCCAATTAAAGCAGAACCAAAAGCTTATATTTTGGATCACTACCTGCATTTTCTGTATTATCCCCTCTAATAAAGTTCCTTAATTTCTTGAACTCTGTGTACGGATTGTTCTTGGGTCCCACTTTGCTTACTTTTTCCTAATCATTAAAACTTTATCTAACCACAGATAAAGTAATTATTGGTACATAAAAGGTTAGTAATTAAAAATAATAATAATAATAATAATTTCATCTATTGCTCTGTTTTCTATCCCTTGCCTCCTGCCTGCGTAAGGTCTTCTGGGTAAAAGTTATTTGTTACTTCCCTGGCTACATGCCCCAGTTATTCTAATTTCTTAAATACACATTCATGAACAAAGTCATATGGAATGATGCAGCATAATTGTTGAATTATTAGATGGAGTATTGTGAATTTTATTATATGAATTACATAGAAATTGTAATTTATATAATTTAAATTACAATTACTTATTGCGTTTTGGTTATCACCATGTGACAAACTAGTACCAAAATTTTACTGCACACCCCTTCAAGGTACAACTCATTTCATGCCAAGATAAAAAAAAAAAAAAAAGGTCCTGGTGACCAAAAAAAAGAGTACTATGGTGTTCAAAGATGATCTAAAATTGGTACTGGTGTTGTGGTGTTTAATGGAAAAACTGAAGATCAAAAAAAGGGGTAGTATGGTGGTCAAAGAAACTGACAAAGGTACTGGTGATCAAATAAAACGAAACAATGGAAACTTAAAGGGTGTGGTTTAATTTTGTGTACTTCAGGTCTTTGTGTTTTCTGTGTGCAGGTCTCGACGTACATCACGGTGCCGCCGTCGCCGCCCGCACACATCCTGGTGCCGGGCAACGTTCTGGTGAGCGACGAAGTTCTCATGTCTGCCATCTCGGCGTTCACATTCATGGACATGCCAGATGATGACGTCTTCCTGTGTGTAAGCAGCAGTTCAATTCCTTGCCGGCGTTCTTGACTCACAGAAGGGAGCAGTGCCAGCAGAACACCCCTTTGCTCGCCACTTACACACCTGTACCATCGTTCAGCACTGTGCCACAACCACCAGTCCACAGACAGGTACATATGTACTAATGTTACACCCACAACAAAACTGAACAAAGATGTGTGTAGTTTATAAAAAAAAAAGGTATGGTACCAAACCTTAAAAAAATAGAAAGTTAAAAGGAAAGGGTCGCCAGTAACCACACGGAGAAAATGACCTTACAGGTATTGCATCCAAAAAAGGTATCATTCTGAAAGGTATGGGTTGCCAGTAACCACATTGAGAAAAGGTATTTACAGGTATTACAGGTATTGCATGCAAAAAAGGTACTATTTTGAACAGGTATTACAGGTATTGCATCCAAAATGGTACCTTTCTGAAAGGGTATTACAGGTATTGCATCCAAAAAAGCACCATTCCTAAAGGGTATCACAGTTCGCCTGTATGATCCAGGCAAGGCACGGGTCGCCCATGACCACAACACGAAAAGGTACGGTTCGCCCATGACCACAACATGAAAAGGTACGGGGCACCCGTAGCCCACCCTCTCAAAGGTACGGGGCGCCCGTAGCCCCTCGGGCAGGTGCGGGGGCCCGTAGCCCTTCCTGCAAAAGTACTCGGCAGCCCCTCCCGCTAAGGTGCCAAGCAAAAGAATAGTACGGGGGCGCGTAACCCCAGCAAAAGGATAGGTACCGTAGTCACATTCTGCAGCGGTACGGGGGCTTGCTCATAGGCTTTTCGCGGCGAGTGCGGTACGGGAAGCGTTCGTAGCCTAGTCCCAGAGCGCGGTACGGGGCGTTTTCGTAGCCTTGACCCAGAGTGCGGTAAGGGGAGTGCCCGTAGTCTCATCGTGGAATGCGGTACAGGGAGTGCCCGTAGTCTCATGCCTCATGTAAACAACATTAAAAAAATGCAAGTGATCTGTTGACAAAAAAAAGGTATACGTGTTGTAATCTTTAAAAATATCTGACAAACTACGTTATGGTGTCTTTTTAAAATCACCTGTGTACAAACAGCTACTTTTAATTGTGATCGCTGTTCTTGCCTGAGAATGTTCTTGATGCTCTGTATACATGTATAACCAAAGATTTGTGACTTTACAGGTTTTTTCTTTTCTTCGAAATTTATCGCCGGAGACCCTAAAGAATGGTATTGGTAAGTGCTTCAAACTCCCAGGTGAAATAAACCACTCGGGTGATCCTGCTCTTTAAACAGGAATAAACCAAAACGCAAAGCGGATTTTGATGAACTTAAAACAAAAATAAGGGTACTATGGTGTTCCAAGAAACTGAATGGTACTGGTGATCAAAAAAAAGTGTTGTGGTGTTTAAAGAAAAACTGAAAAAGGTACTGGTGATCAAAAAATAAGGGTACTATGGTGTTCAAAGAAAAACTGAAAAAGGTACTGGTGATCAAACAATAAGGGTACTATGGTGTTCAAAGAAACTGAATGGTACTGGTGATCAAAAAAGGGTACTATGGTGTTCAAAGAAACTGAAAAAGGTGCTGGTGATCCAAAAAGGTGTTGTGGTGTTCAATGAAAAACTGAAAAAGGTACTGGTGATCAAAAAAGGGTGTTGTGGGTACTATGGTGTTCAATGAAAAACTATGGTGATCAAAGGTGTTCAATGAAAAACTAAAGATCAAAAAAGGGTACTATGGTGTTCAAAGAAACTGAAAGATACTGGTGATCAAAAAATAAGGGTACTATGGTGTTGAAAAAAACTGACAAAGGTACTGGTGATCAAATAAAACAAAACATTGGAAACTTAAAGGGTGTGCGGTTTAATTTTGTGTACTTCAGGTTTTCGTGTTTTGTCTGTGTGCAGGTCTCGACGTACATCACGGTGCCGCCGTCGCCGCCCGCACACATCCTGGTGCCGGGCAACGTTCTGGTGAACGACGAAGTTCTCATGTCTGCCATCTCGGCGTTCACATTCATGGACATGCCAGATGATGACGATGTCTTCCTGTGTGTAAGAAGCAGTTCGACTCCTTGCCGGCGTTCTTGACTCAAAAAAGGGAGCAGTGCCAGCAGAACACCCCTTCGCTCGCCACCAGCAACACCTACACACCTGTACCATCGGTCAGCACTGTGCCACAACCACCAGTCCACAGACAGGTACATATGTACTAATGTTACACCCACAACAAAACTGAACAAAGATATGTGTGTAGTTTATAAAAAAATAGGTATGGTACCAAACCTTAAAAAAATAGCAAGTTAAAAGGATCAGGTCGCCAGTAACCACACGGAGAAAATGACTTTACAGGTATTGCATCCAAAAAAGGTATCATTCTGAAAGGTATGGGTCGCCAGTAACCACATTGAGAAAAGGTATTTACAGGTATTACAGGTATTGCATCCAAAAAGGGACTATTTTGAATAGGTATTACAGGTATCGCATCCAAAAAAGCACCATTTCTAAAGGGTATCACAGTTCGCCTGTATGATCCAGGCAAGGCACGGGTCGCCCATGACCACAACACGAAAAGGTACGGTTCGCCCATGACCACAACATGAAAAGGTACGGGGCACCCGTAGCCCACCCTCTCAAAGGTACGGGGCGCCCGTAGCCCCTCGGGCAGGTGCGGGGGCCCGTAGCCCTTCCTGCAAAAGTACTCGGCAGCCCCTCCCGCTAAGGTGCCAAGCAAAAGAATAGTACGGGGGCGCGTAACCCCAGCAAAAGGATAGGTACCGTAGTCACATTCTGCAGCGGTACGGGGGCTTGCTCATAGGCTTTTCGCGGCGAGTGCGGTACGGGAAGCGTTCGTAGCCTAGTCCCAGAGCGCGGTACGGGGCGTTTTCGTAGCCTTGACCCAGAGTGCGGTAAGGGGAGTGCCCGTAGTCTCATCGTGGAATGCGGTACAGGGAGTGCCCGTAGTCTCATGCCTCATGTAAACAACATTAAAAAAATGCAAGTGATCTGTTGACAAAAAAAAGGTATACGTGTTGTAATCTTTAAAAATATCTGACAAACTACGTTATGGTGTCTTTTTAAAATCACCTGTGTACAAACAGCTACTTTTAATTGTGATCGCTGTTCTTGCCTGAGAATGTTCTTGATGCTCTGTATACATGTATAACCAAAGATTTGTGACTTTACAGGTTTTTTCTTTTCTTCGAAATTTATCGCCGGAGACCCTAAAGAATGGTATTGGTAAGTGCTTCAAACTCCCAGGTGAAATAAACCACTCGGGTGATCCTGCTCTTTAAACAGGAATAAACCAAAACGCAAAGCGGATTTTGATGAACTTAAAACAAAAATAAGGGTACTATGGTGTTCCAAGAAACTGAATGGTACTGGTGATCAAAAAAAAGTGTTGTGGTGTTTAAAGAAAAACTGAAAAAGGTACTGGTGATCAAAAAATAAGGGTACTATGGTGTTCAAAGAAAAACTGAAAAAGGTACTGGTGATCAAACAATAAGGGTACTATGGTGTTCAAAGAAACTGAATGGTACTGGTGATCAAAAAAGGGTACTATGGTGTTCAAAGAAACTGAAAAAGGTGCTGGTGATCCAAAAAGGTGTTGTGGTGTTCAATGAAAAACTGAAAAAGGTACTGGTGATCAAAAAAGGGTGTTGTGGGTACTATGGTGTTCAATGAAAAACTATGGTGATCAAAGGTGTTCAATGAAAAACTAAAGATCAAAAAAGGGTACTATGGTGTTCAAAGAAACTGAAAGATACTGGTGATCAAAAAATAAGGGTACTATGGTGTTGAAAAAAACTGACAAAGGTACTGGTGATCAAATAAAACAAAACATTGGAAACTTAAAGGGTGTGCGGTTTAATTTTGTGTACTTCAGGTTTTCGTGTTTTGTCTGTGTGCAGGTCTCGACGTACATCACGGTGCCGCCGTCGCCGCCCGCACACATCCTGGTGCCGGGCAACGTTCTGGTGAACGACGAAGTTCTCATGTCTGCCATCTCGGCGTTCACATTCATGGACATGCCAGATGATGACGATGTCTTCCTGTGTGTAAGAAGCAGTTCGACTCCTTGCCGGCGTTCTTGACTCAAAAAAGGGAGCAGTGCCAGCAGAACACCCCTTCGCTCGCCACCAGCAACACCTACACACCTGTACCATCGGTCAGCACTGTGCCACAACCACCAGTCCACAGACAGGTACATATGTACTAATGTTACACCCACAACAAAACTGAACAAAGATATGTGTGTAGTTTATAAAAAAATAGGTATGGTACCAAACCTTAAAAAAATAGCAAGTTAAAAGGATCAGGTCGCCAGTAACCACACGGAAAAAATGACTTTACAGGTATTGCATCCAAAAAAGGTATCATTCTGAAAGGTATGGGTCGCCAGTAACCACATTGAGAAAAGGTATTTACAGGTATTACAGGTATTGCATCCAAAAAGGTACTATTTTGAACAGGTATTACAGGTATCGCATCCAAAAAAGCACCATTTCTAAAGGGTATCACAGTTCGCCTGTATGATCCAGGCAAGGCACGGGTCGCCCATGACCACAACACGAAAAGGTACGGTTCGCCCATGACCACAACATGAAAAGGTACGGGGCACCCGTAGCCCACCCTCTCAAAGGTACGGGGCACCCGTAGCCCCTCGGGCAGGTGCGGGGGCCCGTAGCCCTTCCTGCAAAAGTACTCGGCAGCCCCTCCCGCTAAGGTGCCAAGCAAAAGAATAGTACGGGGGCCCGTAACCCCAGCAAAAGGATAGGTACCGTAGTCACATTCTGCAGCGGTACGGGGGCTTGCTCATAGGCTTTTCGCGGCGAGTGCGGTACGGGAAGCGCTCGTAGCCTAGTCCCAGAGCGCGGTACGGGGCGTTTTCGTAGCCTTGACCCAGAGTGCGGTAAGGGGAGTGCCCGTAGTCTCATCGTGGAATGCGGTACAGGGAGTGCCCGTAGTCTCATCGTGGAGCATGGTGTGGGGAGTGCCCGTAGTCTCATGCCTCATGTAAACAACATTAAAAAAATGCAAGTGATCTGTTGACAAAAAAAAGGTATACGTGTTGTAATCTTTAAAAATATCTGACAAACTACGTTATGGTGTCTTTTTAAAATCACCTGTGTACAAACAGCTACTTTTAATTGTGATCGCTGTTCTTGCCTGAGAATGTTCTTGATGCTCTGTATACATGTATAACCAAAGATTTGTGAGTTTACAGGTTTTTTCTTTTCTTCGAAATTTATCGCCGGAGACCCTAAAGAATGGTATTGGTAAGTGCTTCAAACTCCCAGGTGAAATAAACCACTCGGGTGATCCTGCTCTTTAAACAGGAATAAACCAAAACACAAAGCGGATTTTGATTAACTTAAAACAAAAATAAGGGTACTATGGTGTTCAAAGAAACTGAATGGTACTGGTGATCAAAAAAAGTGTTGTGGTGTTTGAAGAAAAACTGAAAAAGGTACTGGTGATCAAAAAATAAGGGTACTATGGTGTTCAAAGAAAAACTGAAAAAGGTACTGGTGATCAAAATATAAGGGTACTATGGTGTTCAAAGAAACTGAATGGTATGGGTGATCAAAAAAGGGTACTATGGTGTTCAAAGAAACTGAAAAAGGTGCTGGTGATCCAAAAAGGTGTTGTGGTGTTCAATGAAAAACTGATAAAGGTACTGGTGATCAAACAATAAGGGTACTATGGTGTTCAAAGAAACTGAATGGTACTGGTGATCAAAAAAGGGTACTATGGTGTTCAAAGAAACTGAAAAAGGTGCTGGTGATCCAAAAAGGTGTTGTGGTGTTCAATGAAAAACTGAAAAAGGTACTGGTGATCAAAAAATAGGGGTACTATGGTGTTCAAAGAAACTGAATGGTACTGGTGATCAAAAAAGGGTACTATGGTGTTCAAAGAAACTGAAAAAGGTGCTGGTGATCCAAAAAGGTGTTGTGTTCAATGAAAAACTGAATGGTACTGGTGATCAAAAAAGGGTACTATGGTGTTCAAAGAAACTGAAAAAGGTGCTGGTGATCCAAAAAGGTGTTGTGGTGTTCAATGAAAAACTGAAAAAGGTACTGTTGATCAAAAAATAGGGGTACTATGGTGTTCAAAGAAACTGAATGGTACTGGTGATCAAAAAAGGGTGTTGTGGGTACTATGGTGTTCAATGAAAAACTATGGTGATCAAAGGTGTTCAATGAAAAACTAAAGATCAAAAAAAGGGTACTATGGTGTTCAAAGAAACTGAAAGATACTGGTGATCAAAAAATAAGGGTACTATGGTGTTGAAAAAAACTGACAAAGGTACTGGTGATCAAATAAAACAAAACATTGGAAACTTAAAGGGTGTGCGGTTTAATTTTGTGTACTTCAGGTTTTCGTGTTTTGTCTGTGTGCAGGTCTCGACGTACATCACGGTGCCGCCGTCGCCGCCCGCACACATCCTGGTGCCGGGCAATGTTCTGGTGAGCGACGAAGTTCTCATGTCTGCCATCTCGGCGTTCACATTCATGGACATGCCAGATGATGACGATGTCTTCCTGTGTGTAAGAAGCAGTTCGACTCCTTGCCGGCGTTCTTGACTCACAAAAGGGAGCAGTGCCAGCAGAACACCCCTTCGCTCGCCACCAGCAACACCTACACACCTGTACCATCGGTCAGCACTGTGCCACAACCAGTCCACAGACAGGTACATATGTACTAATGTTACACCCACAACAAAACTGAACAAAGATATGTGTGTAGTTTATAAAAAAATAGGTATGGTACCAAACCTTAAAAAAATAGCAAGTTAAAAGGATCAGGTCGCCAGTAACCACACGGAGAAAATGACTTTACAGGTATTGCATCCAAAAAAGGTATCATTCTGAAAGGTATGGGTCGCCAGTAACCACATTGAGAAAAGGTATTTACAGGTATTACAGGTATTGCATCCAAAAAGGTACTATTTTGAACAGGTATTACAGGTATTGCGTCCAAAATGGTACCTTTCTGAAAGGGTATTACAGGTATTGCATCCAAAAAAGCACCATTTCTAAAGGGTATCACAGTTCGCCTGTATGATCCAGGCAAGGCACGGGTCGCCCATGACCACAACACGAAAAGGTACGGTTCGCCCATGACCACAACACGAAAAGGTACGGGGCACCCGTAGCCCACCCTCTCAAAGGTACGGGGCGCCCGTAGCCCCTCGGGCAGTTGCGGGGGCCCGTAGCCCTTCCTGCAAAAGTACTCGGCAGCCCCTCCCGCTAAGGTGCCAAGCAAAAGAATAGTACGGGGGCCCGTAACCCCAGCAAAAGGATAGGTACCGTAGTCACATTCTGCAGCGGTACGGGGGCTTCCTCATAGGCTTTTCGCGGCGAGTGCGGTACGGGAAGCGTTCGTAGCCTAGTCCCAGAGCGCGGTACGGGGCGTTTTCGTAGCCTTGACCCAGAGTGCGGTAAGGGGAGTGCCCGTAGTCTCATCGTGGAATGCGGTACAGGGAGTGCCCGTAGTCTCATCGTAGAGCATGGTGTGGGGAGTGCCCGTAGTCTCATGCCTCATGTAAACAACATTAAAAAAATGCAAGTGATCTGTTGACAAAAAAAAGGTATACGTGTTGTAATCTTTAAAAATATCTGACAAACTACGTTATGGTGTCTTTTTAAAATCACCTGTGTACAAACAGCTACTTTTAATTGTGATCGCTGTTCTTGCCTGAGAATGTTCTTGATGCTCTGTATACATGTATAACCAAAGATTTGTGACTTTACAGGTTTTTTCTTTTCTTCGAAATTTATCGCCGGAGACCCTAAAGAATGGTATTGGTAAGTGCTTCAAACTCCCAGGTGAAATAAACCACTCGGGTGATCCTGCTCTTTAAACAGGAATAAACCAAAACGCAAAGCGGATTTTGATGAACTTAAAACAAAAATAAGGGTACTATGGTGTTCCAAGAAACTGAATGGTACTGGTGATCAAAAAAAAGTGTTGTGGTGTTTAAAGAAAAACTGAAAAAGGTACTGGTGATCAAAAAATAAGGGTACTATGGTGTTCAAAGAAAAACTGAAAAAGGTACTGGTGATCAAAATATAAGGGTACTATGGTGTTCAAAGAAACTGAATGGTATGAGTGATCAAAAAAAGGGTACTATGGTGTTCAAAGAAACTGAAAAAGGTGCTGGTGATCCAAAAAGGTGTTGTGGTGTTCAATGAAAAACTGAAAAAGGTACTGGTGATCAAAAAATAAGGGTACTATGGTGTTCAAAGAAACTGAATGGTACTGGTGATCAAAAAATAGGGGTACTATGGTGTTCAAAGAAACTGAAAAAGGTGCTGGTGATCCAAAAAGGTGTTGTGGTGTTCAATGAAAAACTGAAAAAGGTACTGGTGATCAAAAAATAGGGGTACTATGGTGTTCAAAGAAACTGAATGGTACTGGTGATCAAAAAAGGGTGTTGTGGGTACTATGGTGTTCAATGAAAAACTATGGTGATCAAAGGTGTTCAATGAAAAACTAAAGATCAAAAAAAGGGTACTATGGTGTTCAAAGAAACTGAAAGATACTGGTGATCAAAAAATAAGGGTACTATGGTGTTGAAAAAAACTGACAAAGGTACTGGTGATCAAATAAAACAAAACATTGGAAACTTAAAGGGTGTGCGGTTTAATTTTGTGTACTTCAGGTTTTCGTGTTTTGTCTGTGTGCAGGTCTCGACGTACATCACGGTGCCGCCGTCGCCGCCCGCACACATCCTGGTGCCGGGCAACGTTCTGGTGAGCGACGAAGTTCTCATGTCTGCCATCTCGGCGTTCACATTCATGGACATGCCAGATGATGACGATGTCTTCCTGTGTGTAAGAAGCAGTTCGACTCCTTGCCGGCGTTCTTGACTCACAAAAGGGAGCAGTGCCAGCAGAACACCCCTTCGCTCGCCACCAGCAACACCTACACACCTGTACCATCGGTCAGCACTGTGCCACAACCACCAGTCCACAGACAGGTACATATGTACTAATGTTACACCCACAACAAAACTGAACAAAGATATGTGTGTAGTTTATAAAAAAAATAGGTATGGTACCAAACCTTAAAAAAATAGCAAGTTAAAAGGATCAGGTCGCCAGTAACCACACGGAGAAAATGACTTTACAGCTATTGCATCCAAAAAAGGTATCATTCTGAAAGGTATGGGTCGCCAGTAACCACATTGAGAAAAGGTATTTACAGGTATTACAGGTATTGCATCCAAAAAGGTACTATTTTGAACAGGTATTACAGGTATCGCATCCAAAAAAGCACCATTTCTAAAGGGTATCACAGTTCGCCTGTATGATCCAGGCAAGGCACGGGTCGCCCATGACCACAACACGAAAAGGTACGGTTCGCCCATGACCACAACATGAAAAGGTACGGGGCACCCGTAGCCCACCCTCTCAAAGGTACGGGGCACCCGTAGCCCCTCGGGCAGGTGCGGGGGCCCGTAGCCCTTCCTGCAAAAGTACTCGGCAGCCCCTCCCGCTAAGGTGCCAAGCAAAAGAATAGTACGGGGGCCCGTAACCCCAGCAAAAGGATAGGTACCGTAGTCACATTCTGCAGCGGTACGGGGGCTTGCTCATAGGCTTTTCGCGGCGAGTGCGGTACGGGAAGCGTTCGTAGCCTAGTCCCAGAGCGCGGTACGGGGCGTTTTCGTAGCCTTGACCCAGAGTGCGGTAAGGGGAGTGCCCGTAGTCTCATCGTGGAATGCGGTACAGGGAGTGCCCGTAGTCTCATCGTGGAGCATGGTGTGGGGAGTGCCCGTAGTCTCATGCCTCATGTAAACAACATTAAAAAAATGCAAGTGATCTGTTGACAAAAAAAAGGTATACGTGTTGTAATCTTTAAAAATATCTGACAAACTACGTTATGGTGTCTTTTTAAAATCACCTGTGTACAAACAGCTACTTTTAATTGTGATCGCTGTTCTTGTCTGAGAATGTTCTTGATGCTCTGTATACATGTATAACCAAAGATTTGTGACTTTACAGGTTTTTTCTTTTCTTCGAAATTTATCGCCGGAGACCCTAAAGAATGGTATTGGTAAGTGCTTCAAACTCCCAGGTGAAATAAACCACTCGGGTGATCCTGCTCTTTAAACAGGAATAAACCAAAACGCAAAGCGGATTTTGATTAACTTAAAACAAAAATAAGGGTAATATGGTGTTCAAAGAAACTGAATGGTACTGGTGATCAAAAAAAGTGTTGTGGTGTTTGAAGAAAAACTGAAAAAGGTACTGGTGATCAAAAAATAAGGGTACTATGGTGTTCAAAGAAAAACTGAAAAAGGTACTGGTGATCAAAATATAAGGGTACTATGGTGTTCAAAGAAACTGAATGGTATGGGTGATCAAAAAAGGGTACTATGGTGTTCAAAGAAACTGAAAAAGGTGCTGGTGATCCAAAAAGGTGTTGTGGTGTTCAATGAAAAACTGATAAAGGTACTGGTGATCAAACAATAAGGGTACTATGGTGTTCAAAGAAACTGAATGGTACTGGTGATCAAAAAAGGGTACTATGGTGTTCAAAGAAACTGAAAAAGGTGCTGGTGATCCAAAAAGGTGTTGTGGTGTTCAATGAAAAACTGAAAAAGGTACTGGTGATCAAAAAATAGGGGTACTATGGTGTTCAAAGAAACTGAATGGTACTGGTGATCAAAAAAGGGTACTATGGTGTTCAAAGAAACTGAAAAAGGTGCTGGTGATCCAAAAGGGGTTGTGTTCAATGAAAAACTGAATGGTACTGGTGATCAAAAAAGGGTGTTGTGGGTACTATGGTGTTCAATGAAAAACTATGGTGATCAAAGGTGTTCAATGAAAAACTAAAGATCAAAAAAAGGGTACTATGGTGTTCAAAGAAACTGAAAGATACTGGTGATCAAAAAATAAGGGTACTATGGTGTTGAAAAAAACTGACAAAGGTACTGGTGATCAAATAAAACAAAACATTGGAAACTTAAAGGGTGTGCGGTTTAATTTTGTGTACTTCAGGTTTTCGTGTTTTGTCTGTGTGCAGGTCTCGACGTACATCACGGTGCCGCCGTCGCCGCCCGCACACATCCTGGTGCCGGGCAACGTTCTGGTGAGCGACGAAGTTCTCATGTCTGCCATCTCGGCGTTCACATTCATGGACATGCCAGATGATGACGATGTCTTCCTGTGTGTAAGAAGCAGTTCGACTCCTTGCCGGCGTTCTTGACTCACAAAAGGGAGCAGTGCCAGCAGAACACCCCTTCGCTCGCCACCAGCAACACCTACACACCTGTACCATCGGTCAGCACTGTGCCACAACCACCAGTCCACAGACAGGTACATATGTACTAATGTTACACCCACAACAAAACTGAACAAAGATATGTGTGTAGTTTATAAAAAAAATAGGTATGGTACCAAACCTTAAAAAAATAGCAAGTTAAAAGGATCAGGTCGCCAGTAACCACACGGAGAAAATGACTTTACAGCTATTGCATCCAAAAAAGGTATCATTCTGAAAGGTATGGGTCGCCAGTAACCACATTGAGAAAAGGTATTTACAGGTATTACAGGTATTGCATCCAAAAAGGTACTATTTTGAACAGGTATTACAGGTATCGCATCCAAAAAAGCACCATTTCTAAAGGGTATCACAGTTCGCCTGTATGATCCAGGCAAGGCACGGGTCGCCCATGACCACAACACGAAAAGGTACGGTTCGCCCATGACCACGACATGAAAAGGTACGGGGCACCCGTAGCCCACCCTCTCAAAGGTACGGGGCGCCCGTAGCCCCTCGGGCAGGTGCGGGGGCCCGTAGCCCTTCCTGCAAAAGTACTCGGCAGCCCCTCCCGCTAAGGTGGCAAGCAAAAGAATAGTACGGGGGCCCGTAACCCCAGCAAAAGGATAGGTACCGTAGTCACATTCTGCAGCGGTACGGGGGCTTGCTCATAGGCTTTTCGCGGCGAGTGCGGTACGGGAAGCGTTCGTAGCCTAGTCCCAGAGCGCGGTACGGGGCGTTTTCGTAGCCTTGACCCAGAGTGCGGTAAGGGGAGTGCCCGTAGTCTCATCGTGGAATGCGGTACAGGGAGTGCCCGTAGTCTCATCGTGGAGCATGGTGTGGGGAGTGCCCATAGTCTCATGCCTCATGTAAACAACATTAAAAAAGTGCAAGTGATCTGTTGACAAAAAAAAGGTATACGTGTTGTAATCTTTAAAAATATCTGACAAACTACGTTATGGTGTCTTTTTAAAATCACCTGTGTACAAACAGCTACTTTTAATTGTGATCGCTGTTCTTGCCTGAGAATGTTCTTGATGCTCTGTATACATGTATAACCAAAGATTTGTGACTTTACAGGTTTTTTCTTTTCTTCGAAATTTATCGCCGGAGACCCTAAAGAATGGTATTGGTAAGTGCTTCAAACTCCCAGGTGAAATAAACCACTCGGGTGATCCTGCTCTTTAAACAGGAATAAACCAAAACGCAAAGCGGATTTTGATGAACTTAAAACAAAAATAAGGGTACTATGGTGTTCCAAGAAACTGAATGGTACTGGTGATCAAAAAAAAGTGTTGTGGTGTTTAAAGAAAAACTGAAAAAGGTACTGGTGATCAAAAAATAAGGGTACTATGGTGTTCAAAGAAAAACTGAAAAAGGTACTGGTGATCAAAATATAAGGGTACTATGGTGTTCAAAGAAACTGAATGGTATGGGTGATCAAAAAAAGGGTACTATGGTGTTCAAAGAAACTGAAAAAGGTGCTGGTGATCCAAAAAGGTGTTGTGGTGTTCAATGAAAAACTGATAAAGGTACTGGTGATCAAAAAATAAGGGTACTATGGTGTTCAAAGAAACTGAATGGTACTGGTGATCAAAAAAGGGTACTATGGTGTTCAAAGAAACTGAAAAAGGTGCTGGTGATCCAAAAAGGTGTTGTGGTGTTCAATGAAAAACTGAAAAAGGTACTGGTGATCAAAAAATAGGGGTACTATGGTGTTCAAAGAAACTGAATGGTACTGGTGATCAAAAAAGGGTGTTGTGGGTACTATGGTGTTCAATGAAAAACTATGGTGATCAAAGGTGTTCAATGAAAAACTAAAGATCAAAAAAAGGGTACTATGGTGTTCAAAGAAACTGAAAGATACTGGTGATCAAAAAATAAGGGTACTATGGTGTTGAAAAAAACTGACAAAGGTACTGGTGATCAAATAAAACAAAACATTGGAAACTTAAAGGGTGTGCGGTTTAATTTTGTGTACTTCAGGTTTTCGTGTTTTGTCTGTGTGCAGGTCTCGACGTACATCACGGTGCCGCCGTCGCCGCCCGCACACATCCTGGTGCCGGGCAACGTTCTGGTGAGCGACGAAGTTCTCATGTCTGCCATCTCGGCGTTCACATTCATGGACATGCCAGATGATGACGATGTCTTCCTGTGTGTAAGAAGCAGTTCGACTCCTTGCCGGCGTTCTTGACTCACAAAAGGGAGCAGTGCCAGCAGAACACCCCTTCGCTCGCCACCAGCAACACCTACACACCTGTACCATCGGTCAGCACTGTGCCACAACCACCAGTCCACAGACAGGTACATATGTACTAATGTTACACCCACAACAAAACTGAACAAAGATATGTGTGTAGTTTATAAAAAAAATAGGTATGGTACCAAACCTTAAAAAAATAGCAAGTTAAAAGGATCAGGTCGCCAGTAACCACACGGAGAAAATGACTTTACAGCTATTGCATCCAAAAAAGGTATCATTCTGAAAGGTATGGGTCGCCAGTAACCACATTGAGAAAAGGTATTTACAGGTATTACAGGTATTGCATCCAAAAAGGTACTATTTTGAACAGGTATTACAGGTATCGCATCCAAAAAAGCACCATTTCTAAAGGGTATCACAGTTCGCCTGTATGATCCAGGCAAGGCACGGGTCGCCCATGACCACAACACGAAAAGGTACGGTTCGCCCATGACCACAACATGAAAAGGTACGGGGCACCCGTAGCCCACCCTCTCAAAGGTACGGGGCACCCGTAGCCCCTCGGGCAGGTGCGGGGGCCCGTAGCCCTTCCTGCAAAAGTACTCGGCAGCCCCTCCCGCTAAGGTGCCAAGCAAAAGAATAGTACGGGGGCCCGTAACCCCAGCAAAAGGATAGGTACCGTAGTCACATTCTGCAGCGGTACGGGGGCTTGCTCATAGGCTTTTCGCGGCGAGTGCGGTACGGGAAGCGTTCGTAGCCTAGTCCCAGAGCGCGGTACGGGGCGTTTTCGTAGCCTTGACCCAGAGTGCGGTAAGGGGAGTGCCCGTAGTCTCATCGTGGAATGCGGTACAGGGAGTGCCCGTAGTCTCATCGTGGAGCATGGTGTGGGGAGTGCCCGTAGTCTCATGCCTCATGTAAACAACATTAAAAAAATGCAAGTGATCTGTTGACAAAAAAAAGGTATACGTGTTGTAATCTTTAAAAATATCTGACAAACTACGTTATGGTGTCTTTTTAAAATCACCTGTGTACAAACAGCTACTTTTAATTGTGATCGCTGTTCTTGTCTGAGAATGTTCTTGATGCTCTGTATACATGTATAACCAAAGATTTGTGACTTTACAGGTTTTTTCTTTTCTTCGAAATTTATCGCCGGAGACCCTAAAGAATGGTATTGGTAAGTGCTTCAAACTCCCAAGTAAAATAAACCACTCGGGTGATCCTGCTCTTTAAACAGGAATAAACCAAAACGCAAAGCGGATTTTGATTAACTTAAAACAAAAATAAGGGTAATATGGTGTTCAAAGAAACTGAATGGTACTGGTGATCAAAAAAAGTGTTGTGGTGTTTGAAGAAAAACTGAAAAAGGTACTGGTGATCAAAAAATAAGGGTACTATGGTGTTCAAAGAAAAACTGAAAAAGGTACTGGTGATCAAAATATAAGGGTACTATGGTGTTCAAAGAAACTGAATGGTATGGGTGATCAAAAAAGGGTACTATGGTGTTCAAAGAAACTGAAAAAGGTGCTGGTGATCCAAAAAGGTGTTGTGGTGTTCAATGAAAAACTGATAAAGGTACTGGTGATCAAACAATAAGGGTACTATGGTGTTCAAAGAAACTGAATGGTACTGGTGATCAAAAAAGGGTACTATGGTGTTCAAAGAAACTGAAAAAGGTGCTGGTGATCCAAAAAGGTGTTGTGGTGTTCAATGAAAAACTGAAAAAGGTACTGGTGATCAAAAAATAGGGGTACTATGGTGTTCAAAGAAACTGAATGGTACTGGTGATCAAAAAAGGGTAATATGGTGTTCAAAGAAACTGAAAAAGGTGCTGGTGATCCAAAAAGGTGTTGTGGTGTTCAATGAAAAACTGATAAAGGTACTGGTGATCAAACAATAAGGGTACTATGGTGTTCAAAGAAACTGAATGGTACTGGTGATCAAAAAAGGGTACTATGGTGTTCAAAGAAACTGAAAAAGGTGCTGGTGATCCAAAAAGGTGTTGTGGTGTTCAATGAAAAACTGAAAAAGGTACTGGTGATCAAAAAATAGGGGTACTATGGTGTTCAAAGAAACTGAATGGTACTGGTGATCAAAAAAGGGTACTATGGTGTTCAAAGAAACTGAAAAAGGTGCTGGTGATCCAAAAAGGTGTTGTGTTCAATGAAAAACTGAATGGTACTGGTGATCAAAAAAGGGTGTTGTGGGTACTATGGTGTTCAATGAAAAACTATGGTGATCAAAGGTGTTCAATGAAAAACTAAAGATCAAAAAAAGGGTACTATGGTGTTCAAAGAAACTGAAAGATACTGGTGATCAAAAAATAAGGGTACTATGGTGTTGAAAAAAACTGACAAAGGTACTGGTGATCAAATAAAACAAAACATTGGAAACTTAAAGGGTGTGCGGTTTAATTTTGTGTACTTCAGGTTTTCGTGTTTTGTCTGTGTGCAGGTCTCGACGTACATCACGGTGCCGCCGTCGCCGCCCGCACACATCCTGGTGCCGGGCAACGTTCTGGTGAGCGACGAAGTTCTCATGTCTGCCATCTCGGCGTTCACATTCATGGACATGCCAGATGATGACGATGTCTTCCTGTGTGTAAGAAGCAGTTCGACTCCTTGCCGGCGTTCTTGACTCACAAAAGGGAGCAGTGCCAGCAGAACACCCCTTCGCTCGCCACCAGCAACACCTACACACCTGTACCATCGGTCAGCACTGTGCCACAACCACCAGTCCACAGACAGGTACATATGTACTAATGTTACACCCACAACAAAACTGAACAAAGATATGTGTGTAGTTTATAAAAAAAATAGGTATGGTACCAAACCTTAAAAAAATAGCAAGTTAAAAGGATCAGGTCGCCAGTAACCACACGGAGAAAATGACTTTACAGCTATTGCATCCAAAAAAGGTATCATTCTGAAAGGTATGGGTCGCCAGTAACCACATTGAGAAAAGGTATTTACAGGTATTACAGGTATTGCATCCAAAAAGGTACTATTTTGAACAGGTATTACAGGTATCGCATCCAAAAAAGCACCATTTCTAAAGGGTATCACAGTTCGCCTGTATGATCCAGGCAAGGCACGGGTCGCCCATGACCACAACACGAAAAGGTACGGTTCGCCCATGACCACAACATGAAAAGGTACGGGGCACCCGTAGCCCACCCTCTCAAAGGTACGGGGCACCCGTAGCCCCTCGGGCAGGTGCGGGGGCCCGTAGCCCTTCCTGCAAAAGTACTCGGCAGCCCCTCCCGCTAAGGTGCCAAGCAAAAGAATAGTACGGGGGCCCGTAACCCCAGCAAAAGGATAGGTACCGTAGTCACATTCTGCAGCGGTACGGGGGCTTGCTCATAGGCTTTTCGCGGCGAGTGCGGTACGGGAAGCGTTCGTAGCCTAGTCCCAGAGCGCGGTACGGGGCGTTTTCGTAGCCTTGACCCAGAGTGCGGTAAGGGGAGTGCCCGTAGTCTCATCGTGGAATGCGGTACAGGGAGTGCCCGTAGTCTCATCGTGGAGCATGGTGTGGGGAGTGCCCGTAGTCTCATGCCTCATGTAAACAACATTAAAAAAATGCAAGTGATCTGTTGACAAAAAAAAGGTATACGTGTTGTAATCTTTAAAAATATCTGACAAACTACGTTATGGTGTCTTTTTAAAATCACCTGTGTACAAACAGCTACTTTTAATTGTGATCGCTGTTCTTGTCTGAGAATGTTCTTGATGCTCTGTATACATGTATAACCAAAGATTTGTGACTTTACAGGTTTTTTCTTTTCTTCGAAATTTATCGCCGGAGACCCTAAAGAATGGTATTGGTAAGTGCTTCAAACTCCCAGGTGAAATAAACCACTCGGGTGATCCTGCTCTTTAAACAGGAATAAACCAAAACGCAAAGCGGATTTTGATGAACTTAAAACAAAAATATGGGTACTATGGTGTTCAAAGAAACTGAATGGTACTGGTGATCAAAAAAAGTGTTGTGGTGTTTGAAGAAAAACTGAAAAAGGTACTGGTGATCAAAAAATAAGGGTACTATGGTGTTCAAAGAAAAACTGAAAAAGGTACTGGTGATCAAAATATAAGGGTACTATGGTGTTCAAAGAAACTGAATGGTATGGGTGATCAAAAAAGGGTACTATGGTGTTCAAAGAAACTGAAAAAGGTGCTGGTGATCCAAAAAGGTGTTGTGGTGTTCAATGAAAAACTGATAAAGGTACTGGTGATCAAACAATAAGGGTACTATGGTGTTCAAAGAAACTGAATGGTACTGGTGATCAAAAAAGGGTACTATGGTGTTCAAAGAAACTGAAAAAGGTGCTGGTGATCCAAAAAGGTGTTGTGGTTTTTAATGAAAAACTGAAAAAGGTACTGGTGATCAAAAAATAGGGGTACTATGGTGTTCAAAGAAACTGAATGGTACTGGTGATCAAAAAAGGGTAATATGGTGTTCAAAGAAACTGAAAAAGGTGCTGGTGATCCAAAAAGGTGTTGTGGTGTTCAATGAAAAACTGATAAAGGTACTGGTGATCAAACAATAAGGGTACTATGGTGTTCAAAGAAACTGAATGGTACTGGTGATCAAAAAAGGGTACTATGGTGTTCAAAGAAACTGAAAAAGGTGCTGGTGATCCACAAAGGTGTTGTGGTGTTCAATGAAAAACTGAAAAAGGTACTGGTGATCAAAAAATAGGGGTACTATGGTGTTCAAAGAAACTGAATGGTACTGGTGATCAAAAAAGGGTACTATGGTGTTCAAAGAAACTGAAAAAGGTGCTGGTGATCCAAAAAGGTGTTGTGTTCAATGAAAAACTGAATGGTACTGGTGATCAAAAAAGGGTGTTGTGGGTACTATGGTGTTCAATGAAAAACTATGGTGATCAAAGGTGTTCAATGAAAAACTAAAGATCAAAAAAAGGGTACTATGGTGTTCAAAGAAACTGAAAGATACTGGTGATCAAAAAATAAGGGTACTATGGTGTTGAAAAAAACTGACAAAGGTACTGGTGATCAAATAAAACAAAACATTGGAAACTTAAAGGGTGTGCGGTTTAATTTTGTGTACTTCAGGTTTTCGTGTTTTGTCTGTGTGCAGGTCTCGACGTACATCACGGTGCCGCCGTCGCCGCCCGCACACATCCTGGTGCCGGGCAACGTTCTGGTGAGCGACGAAGTTCTCATGTCTGCCATCTCGGCGTTCACATTCATGGACATGCCAGATGATGACGATGTCTTCCTGTGTGTAAGAAGCAGTTCGACTCCTTGCCGGCGTTCTTGACTCACAAAAGGGAGCAGTGCCAGCAGAACACCCCTTCGCTCGCCACCAGCAACACCTACACACCTGTACCATCGGTCAGCACTGTGCCACAACCACCAGTCCACAGACAGGTACATATGTACTAATGTTACACCCACAACAAAACTGAACAAAGATATGTGTGTAGTTTATAAAAAAAATAGGTATGGTACCAAACCTTAAAAAAATAGCAAGTTAAAAGGATCAGGTCGCCAGTAACCACACGGAGAAAATGACTTTACAGCTATTGCATCCAAAAAAGGTATCATTCTGAAAGGTATGGGTCGCCAGTAACCACATTGAGAAAAGGTATTTACAGGTATTACAGGTATTGCATCCAAAAAGGTACTATTTTGAACAGGTATTACAGGTATCGCATCCAAAAAAGCACCATTTCTAAAGGGTATCACAGTTCGCCTGTATGATCCAGGCAAGGCACGGGTCGCCCATGACCACAACACGAAAAGGTACGGTTCGCCCATGACCACGACATAAAAAGGTACGGGGCACCCGTAGCCCACCCTCTCAAAGGTACGGGGCGCCCGTAGCCCCTCGGGCAGGTGCGGGGGCCCGTAGCCCTTCCTGCAAAAGTACTCGGCAGCCCCTCCCGCTAAGGTGCCAAGCAAAAGAATAGTACGGGGGCCCGTAACCCCAGCAAAAGGATAGGTACCGTAGTCACATTCTGCAGCGGTACGGGGGCTTGCTCATAGGCTTTTCGCGGCGAGTGCGGTACGGGAAGCGTTCGTAGCCTAGTCCCAGAGCGCGGTACGGGGCGTTTTCGTAGCCTTGACCCAGAGTGCGGTAAGGGGAGTGCCCGTAGTCTCATCGTGGAATGCGGTACAGGGAGTGCCCGTAGTCTCATCGTGGAGCATGGTGTGGGGAGTGCCCATAGTCTCATGCCTCATGTAAACAACATTAAAAAAGTGCAAGTGATCTGTTGACAAAAAAAAGGTATACGTGTTGTAATCTTTAAAAATATCTGACAAACTACGTTATGGTGTCTTTTTAAAATCACCTGTGTACAAACAGCTACTTTTAATTGTGATCGCTGTTCTTGCCTGAGAATGTTCTTGATGCTCTGTATACATGTATAACCAAAGATTTGTGACTTTACAGGTTTTTTCTTTTCTTCGAAATTTATCGCCGGAGACCCTAAAGAATGGTAATGGTAAGTGCTTCAAACTCCTAGGTGAAATAAACCACTCGGGTGATCCTGCTCTTTAAACAGGAATAAACCAAAACGCAAAGCGGATTTTGATGAACTTAAAACAAAAATAAGGGTACTATGGTGTTCCAAGAAACTGAATGGTACTGGTGATCAAAAAAAAGTGTTGTGGTGTTTAAAGAAAAACTGAAAAAGGTACTGGTGATCAAAAAATAAGGGTACTATGGTGTTCAAAGAAAAACTGAAAAAGGTACTGGTGATCAAAATATAAGGGTACTATGGTGTTCAAAGAAACTGAAAAAGGTGCTGGTGATCCAAAAAGGTGTTGTGGTGTTCAAAGAAAAACTGATAAAGGTACTGGTGATCAAACAATAAGGGTACTATGGTGTTCAAAGAAACTGAATGGTACTGGTGATCAAAAAAGGGTACTATGGTGTTCAAAGAAACTGAAAAAGGTGCTGGTGATCCAAAAAGGTGTTGTGGTGTTCAATGAAAAACTGAAAAAGGTACTGGTGATCAAAAAATAGGGGTACTATGGTGTTCAAAGAAACTGAATGGTACTGGTGATCAAAAAAGGGTGTTGTGGGTACTATGGTGTTCAATGAAAAACTATGGTGATCAAAGGTGTTCAATGAAAAACTAAAGATCAAAAAAAGGGTACTATGGTGTTCAAAGAAACTGAAAGATACTGGTGATCAAAAAATAAGGGTACTATGGTGTTGAAAAAAACTGACAAAGGTACTGGTGATCAAATAAAACAAAACATTGGAAACTTAAAGGGTGTGCGGTTTAATTTTGTGTACTTCAGGTTTTCGTGTTTTGTCTGTGTGCAGGTCTCGACGTACATCACGGTGCCGCCGTCGCCGCCCGCACACATCCTGGTGCCGGGCAACGTTCTGGTGAGCGACGAAGTTCTCATGTCTGCCATCTCGGCGTTCACATTCATGGACATGCCAGATGATGACGATGTCTTCCTGTGTGTAAGAAGCAGTTCGACTCCTTGCCGGCGTTCTTGACTCACAAAAGGGAGCAGTGCCAGCAGAACACCCCTTCGCTCGCCACCAGCAACACCTACACACCTGTACCATCGGTCAGCACTGTGCCACAACCACCAGTCCACAGACAGGTACATATGTACTAATGTTACACCCACAACAAAACTGAACAAAGATATGTGTGTAGTTTATAAAAAAAATAGGTATGGTACCAAACCTTAAAAAAATAGCAAGTTAAAAGGATCAGGTCGCCAGTAACCACACGGAGAAAATGACTTTACAGCTATTGCATCCAAAAAAGGTATCATTCTGAAAGGTATGGGTCGCCAGTAACCACATTGAGAAAAGGTATTTACAGGTATTACAGGTATTGCATCCAAAAAGGTACTATTTTGAACAGGTATTACAGGTATCGCATCCAAAAAAGCACCATTTCTAAAGGGTATCACAGTTCGCCTGTATGATCCAGGCAAGGCACGGGTCGCCCATGACCACAACACGAAAAGGTACGGTTCGCCCATGACCACAACATGAAAAGGTACGGGGCACCCGTAGCCCACCCTCTCAAAGGTACGGGGCACCCGTAGCCCCTCGGGCAGGTGCGGGGGCCCGTAGCCCTTCCTGCAAAAGTACTCGGCAGCCCCTCCCGCTAAGGTGCCAAGCAAAAGAATAGTACGGGGGCCCGTAACCCCAGCAAAAGGATAGGTACCGTAGTCACATTCTGCAGCGGTACGGGGGCTTGCTCATAGGCTTTTCGCGGCGAGTGCGGTACGGGAAGCGTTCGTAGCCTAGTCCCAGAGCGCGGTACGGGGCGTTTTCGTAGCCTTGACCCAGAGTGCGGTAAGGGGAGTGCCCGTAGTCTCATCGTGGAATGCGGTACAGGGAGTGCCCGTAGTCTCATCGTGGAGCATGGTGTGGGGAGTGCCCGTAGTCTCATGCCTCATGTAAACAACATTAAAAAAATGCAAGTGATCTGTTGACAAAAAAAAGGTATACGTGTTGTAATCTTTAAAAATATCTGACAAACTACGTTATGGTGTCTTTTTAAAATCACCTGTGTACAAACAGCTACTTTTAATTGTGATCGCTGTTCTTGTCTGAGAATGTTCTTGATGCTCTGTATACATGTATAACCAAAGATTTGTGACTTTACAGGTTTTTTCTTTTCTTCGAAATTTATCGCCGGAGACCCTAAAGAATGGTATTGGTAAGTGCTTCAAACTCCCAGGTGAAATAAACCACTCGGGTGATCCTGCTCTTTAAACAGGAATAAACCAAAACGCAAAGCGGATTTTGATGAACTTAAAACAAAAATAAGGGTACTATGGTGTTCAAAGAAACTGAATGGTACTGGTGATCAAAAAAAGTGTTGTGGTGTTTGAAGAAAAACTGAAAAAGGTACTGGTGATCAAAAAATAAGGGTACTATGGTGTTCAAAAAAAAAAATGAAAAAGGTACTGGTGATCAAAATATAAGGGTACTATGGTGTTCAAAGAAACTGAATGGTATGGGTGATCAAAAAAGGGTACTATGGTGTTCAAAGAAACTGAAAAAGGTGCTGGTGATCCAAAAAGGTGTTGTGGTGTTCAATGAAAAACTGATAAAGGTACTGGTGATCAAACAATAAGGGTACTATGGTGTTCAAAGAAACTGAATGGTACTGGTGATCAAAAAAGGGTACTATGGTGTTCAAAGAAACTGAAAAAGGTGCTGGTGATCCAAAAAGGTGTTGTGGTGTTCAATGAAAAACTGAAAAAGGTACTGGTGATCAAAAAATAGGGGTACTATGGTGTTCAAAGAAACTGAATGGTACTGGTGATCAAAAAAGGGTACTATGGTGTTCAAAGAAACTGAAAAAGGTGCTGGTGATCCAAAAAGGTGTTGTGTTCAATGAAAAACTGAATGGTACTGGTGATCAAAAAAGGGTGTTGTGGGTACTATGGTGTTCAATGAAAAACTATGGTGATCAAAGGTGTTCAATGAAAAACTAAAGATCAAAAAAAGGGTACTATGGTGTTCAAAGAAACTGAAAGATACTGGTGATCAAAAAATAAGGGTACTATGGTGTTGAAAAAAACTGACAAAGGTACTGGTGATCAAATAAAACAAAACATTGGAAACTTAAAGGGTGTGCGGTTTAATTTTGTGTACTTCAGGTTTTCGTGTTTTGTCTGTGTGCAGGTCTCGACGTACATCACGGTGCCGCCGTCGCCGCCCGCACACATCCTGGTGCCGGGCAACGTTCTGGTGAGCGACGAAGTTCTCATGTCTGCCATCTCGGCGTTCACATTCATGGACATGCCAGATGATGACGATGTCTTCCTGTGTGTAAGAAGCAGTTCGACTCCTTGCCGGCGTTCTTGACTCACAAAAGGGAGCAGTGCCAGCAGAACACCCCTTCGCTCGCCACCAGCAACACCTACACACCTGTACCATCGGTCAGCACTGTGCCACAACCACCAGTCCACAGACAGGTACATATGTACTAATGTTACACCCACAACAAAACTGAACAAAGATATGTGTGTAGTTTATAAAAAAAATAGGTATGGTACCAAACCTTAAAAAAATAGCAAGTTAAAAGGATCAGGTCGCCAGTAACCACACGGAGAAAATGACTTTACAGCTATTGCATCCAAAAAAGGTATCATTCTGAAAGGTATGGGTCGCCAGTAACCACATTGAGAAAAGGTATTTACAGGTATTACAGGTATTGCATCCAAAAAGGTACTATTTTGAACAGGTATTACAGGTATCGCATCCAAAAAAGCACCATTTCTAAAGGGTATCACAGTTCGCCTGTATGATCCAGGCAAGGCACGGGTCGCCCATGACCACAACACGAAAAGGTACGGTTCGCCCATGACCACGACATGAAAAGGTACGGGGCACCCGTAGCCCACCCTCTCAAAGGTACGGGGCGCCCGTAGCCCCTCGGGCAGGTGCGGGGGCCCGTAGCCCTTCCTGCAAAAGTACTCGGCAGCCCCTCCCGCTAAGGTGCCAAGCAAAAGAATAGTACGGGGGCCCGTAACCCCAGCAAAAGGATAGGTACCGTAGTCACATTCTGCAGCGGTACGGGGGCTTGCTCATAGGCTTTTCGCGGCGAGTGCGGTACGGGAAGCGTTCGTAGCCTAGTCCCAGAGCGCGGTACGGGGCGTTTTCGTAGCCTTGACCCAGAGTGCGGTAAGGGGAGTGCCCGTAGTCTCATCGTGGAATGCGGTACAGGGAGTGCCCGTAGTCTCATCGTGGAGCATGGTGTGGGGAGTGCCCATAGTCTCATGCCTCATGTAAACAACATTAAAAAAGTGCAAGTGATCTGTTGACAAAAAAAAGGTATACGTGTTGTAATCTTTAAAAATATCTGACAAACTACGTTATGGTGTCTTTTTAAAATCACCTGTGTACAAACAGCTACTTTTAATTGTGATCGCTGTTCTTGCCTGAGAATGTTCTTGATGCTCTGTATACATGTATAACCAAAGATTTGTGACTTTACATGTTTTTTCTTTTCTTCGAAATTTATCGCCGGAGACCCTAAAGAATGGTATTGGTAAGTGCTTCAAACTCCCAGGTGAAATAAACCACTCGGGTGATCCTGCTCTTTAAACAGGAATAAACCAAAACGCAAAGCGGATTTTGATGAACTTAAAACAAAAATAAGGGTACTATGGTGTTCCAAGAAACTGAATGGTACTGGTGATCAAAAAAAAGTGTTGTGGTGTTTAAAGAAAAACTGAAAAAGGTACTGGTGATCAAAATATAAGGGTACTATGGTGTTCAAAGAAACTGAATGGTATGGGTGATCAAAAAAGGGTACTATGGTGTTCAAAGAAACTGAAAAAGGTGCTGGTGATCCAAAAAGGTGTTGTGGTGTTCAATGAAAAACTGATAAAGGTACTGGTGATCAAACAATAAGGGTACTATGGTGTTCAAAGAAACTGAATGGTACTGGTGATCAAAAAAGGGTACTATGGTGTTCAAAGAAACTGAAAAAGGTGCTGGTGATCCAAAAAGGTGTTGTGGTGTTCAATGAAAAACTGAAAAAGGTACTGGTGATCAAAAAATAGGGGTACTATGGTGTTCAAAGAAACTGAATGGTACTGGTGATCAAAAAAGGGTACTATGGTGTTCAAAGAAACTGAAAAAGGTGCTGGTGATCCAAAAAGGTGTTGTGTTCAATGAAAAACTGAATGGTACTGGTGATCAAAAAAGGGTACTATGGTGTTCAAAGAAACTGAAAAAGGTGCTGGTGATCCAAAAAGGTGTTGTGGTGTTCAATGAAAAACTGAAAAAGGTACTGGTGATCAAAAAATAGGGGTACTATGGTGTTCAAAGAAACTGAATGGTACTGGTGATCAAAAAAGGGTGTTGTGGGTACTATGGTGTTCAATGAAAAACTATGGTGATCAAAGGTGTTCAATGAAAAACTAAAGATCAAAAAAAGGGTACTATGGTGTTCAAAGAAACTGAAAGATACTGGTGATCAAAAAATAAGGGTACTATGGTGTTGAAAAAATCTGACAAAGGTACTGGTGATCAAATAAAACAAAACATTGGAAACTTAAAGGGTGTGCGGTTTAATTTTGTGTACTTCAGGTTTTCGTGTTTTGTCTGTGTGCAGGTCTCGACGTACATCACGGTGCCGCCGTCGCCGCCCGCACACATCCTGGTGCCGGGCAATGTTCTGGTGAGCGACGAAGTTCTCATGTCTGCCATCTCGGCGTTCACATTCATGGACATGCCAGATGATGACGATGTCTTCCTGTGTGTAAGAAGCAGTTCGACTCCTTGCCGGCGTTCTTGACTCACAAAAGGGAGCAGTGCCAGCAGAACACCCCTTCGCTCGCCACCAGCAACACCTACACACCTGTACCATCGGTCAGCACTGTGCCACAACCAGTCCACAGACAGGTACATATGTACTAATGTTACACCCACAACAAAACTGAACAAAGATATGTGTGTAGTTTATAAAAAAATAGGTATGGTACCAAACCTTAAAAAAATAGCAAGTTAAAAGGATCAGGTCGCCAGTAACCACACGGAGAAAATGACTTTACAGGTATTGCATCCAAAAAAGGTATCATTCTGAAAGGTATGGGTCGCCAGTAACCACATTGAGAAAAGGTATTTACAGGTATTACAGGTATTGCATCCAAAAAGGTACTATTTTGAACAGGTATTACAGGTATTGCGTCCAAAATGGTACCTTTCTGAAAGGGTATTACAGGTATTGCATCCAAAAAAGCACCATTTCTAAAGGGTATCACAGTTCGCCTGTATGATCCAGGCAAGGCACGGGTCGCCCATGACCACAACACGAAAAGGTACGGTTCGCCCATGACCACAACACGAAAAGGTACGGTTCGCCCATGACCACAACATGAAAAGGTACGGGGCACCCGTAGCCCACCCTCTCAAAGGTACGGGGCGCCCGTAGCCCCTCGGGCAGTTGCGGGGGCCCGTAGCCCTTCCTGCAAAAGTACTCGGCAGCCCCTCCCGCTAAGGTGCCAAGCAAAAGAATAGTACGGGGGCCCGTAACCCCAGCAAAAGGATAGGTACCGTAGTCACATTCTGCAGCGGTACGGGGGCTTCCTCATAGGCTTTTCGCGGCGAGTGCGGTACGGGAAGCGTTCGTAGCCTAGTCCCAGAGCGCGGTACGGGGCGTTTTCGTAGCCTTGACCCAGAGTGCGGTAAGGGGAGTGCCCGTAGTCTCATCGTGGAATGCGGTACAGGGAGTGCCCGTAGTCTCATCGTAGAGCATGGTGTGGGGAGTGCCCGTAGTCTCATGCCTCATGTAAACAACATTAAAAAAATGCAAGTGATCTGTTGACAAAAAAAAGGTATACGTGTTGTAATCTTTAAAAATATCTGACAAACTACGTTATGGTGTCTTTTTAAAATCACCTGTGTACAAACAGCTACTTTTAATTGTGATCGCTGTTCTTGCCTGAGAATGTTCTTGATGCTCTGTATACATGTATAACCAAAGATTTGTGACTTTACAGGTTTTTTCTTTTCTTCGAAATTTATCGCCGGAGACCCTAAAGAATGGTATTGGTAAGTGCTTCAAACTCCCAGGTGAAATAAACCACTCGAGTGATCCTGCTCTTTAAACAGGAATAAACCAAAACGCAAAGCGGATTTTGATGAACTTAAAACAAAAATAAGGGTACTATGGTGTTCCAAGAAACTGAATGGTACTGGTGATCAAAAAAAAGTGTTGTGGTGTTTAAAGAAAAACTGAAAAAGGTACTGGTGATCAAAAAATAAGGGTACTATGGTGTTCAAAGAAAAACTGAAAAAGGTACTGGTGATCAAAATATAGGTGTGCGGTTTAATTTTGTGTACTTCAGGTTTTCGTGTTTTGTCTGTGTGCAGGTCTCGACGTACATCACGGTGCCGCCGTCGCCGCCCGCACACATCCTGGTGCCGGGCAACGTTCTGGTGAGCGACGAAGTTCTCATGTCTGCCATCTCGGCGTTCACATTCATGGACATGCCAGATGATGACGATGTCTTCCTGTGTGTAAGAAGCAGTTCGACTCCTTGCCGGCGTTCTTGACTCACAAAAGGGAGCAGTGCCAGCAGAACACCCCTTCGCTCGCCACCAGCAACACCTACACATCCTGCTCTTTAAACAGGAATAAACCAAAACGCAAAGCGGATTTTGATTAACTTAAAACAAAAATAAGGGTAATATGGTGTTCAAAGAAACTGAATGGTACTGGTGATCAAAAAAAGTGTTGTGGTGTTTGAAGAAAAACTGAAAAAGGTACTGGTGATCAAAAAATAAGGGTACTATGGTGTTCAAAGAAAAACTGAAAAAGGTACTGGTGATCAAAATATAAGGGTACTATGGTGTTCCAAGAAACTGAATGGTATGGGTGATCAAAAAAGGGTACTATGGTGTTCAAAGAAACTGAAAAAGGTGCTGGTGATCCAAAAAGGTGTTGTGGTGTTCAATGAAAAACTGATAAAGGTACTGGTGATCAAACAATAAGGGTACTATGGTGTTCAAAGAAACTGAATGGTACTGGTGATCAAAAAAGGGTACTATGGTGTTCAAAGAAACTGAAAAAGGTGCTGGTGATCCAAAAAGGTGTTGTGGTGTTCAATGAAAAACTGAAAAAGGTACTGGTGATCAAAAAATAGGGGTACTATGGTGTTCAAAGAAACTGAATGGTACTGGTGATCAAAAAAGGGTACTATGGTGTTCAAAGAAACTGAAAATGGTGCTGGTGATCCAAAAAGGTGTTGTGTTCAATGAAAAACTGAATGGTACTGGTGATCAAAAAAGGGTGTTGTGGGTACTATGGTGTTCAATGAAAAACTATGGTGATCAAAGGTGTTCAATGAAAAACTAAAGATCAAAAAAAGGGTACTATGGTGTTCAAAGAAACTGAAAGATACTGGTGATCAAAAAATAAGGGTACTATGGTGTTGAAAAAAACTGACAAAGGTACTGGTGATCAAATAAAACAAAACATTGGAAACTTAAAGGGTGTGCGGTTTAATTTTGTGTACTTCAGGTTTTCGTGTTTTGTCTGTGTGCAGGTCTCGACGTACATCACGGTGCCGCCGTCGCCGCCCGCACACATCCTGGTGCCGGGCAACGTTCTGGTGAGCGACGAAGTTCTCATGTCTGCCATCTCGGCGTTCACATTCATGGACATGCCAGATGATGACGATGTCTTCCTGTGTGTAAGAAGCAGTTCGACTCCTTGCCGGCGTTCTTGACTCACAAAAGGGAGCAGTGCCAGCAGAACACCCCTTCGCTCGCCACCAGCAACACCTACACACCTGTACCATCGGTCAGCACTGTGCCACAACCACCAGTCCACAGACAGGTACATATGTACTAATGTTACACCCACAACAAAACTGAACAAAGATATGTGTGTAGTTTATAAAAAAAATAGGTATGGTACCAAACCTTAAAAAAATAGCAAGTTAAAAGGATCAGGTCGCCAGTAACCACACGGAGAAAATGACTTTACAGCTATTGCATCCAAAAAAGGTATCATTCTGAAAGGTATGGGTCGCCAGTAACCACATTGAGAAAAGGTATTTACAGGTATTACAGGTATTGCATCCAAAAAGGTACTATTTTGAACAGGTATTACAGGTATCGCATCCAAAAAAGCACCATTTCTAAAGGGTATCACAGTTCGCCTGTATGATCCAGGCAAGGCACGGGTCGCCCATGACCACAACACGAAAAGGTACGGTTCGCCCATGACCACGACATGAAAAGGTACGGGGCACCCGTAGCCCACCCTCTCAAAGGTACGGGGCGCCCGTAGCCCCTCGGGCAGGTGCGGGGGCCCGTAGCCCTTCCTGCAAAAGTACTCGGCAGCCCCTCCCGCTAAGGTGCCAAGCAAAAGAATAGTACGGGGGCCCGTAACCCCAGCAAAAGGATAGGTACCGTAGTCACATTCTGCAGCGGTACGGGGGCTTGCTCATAGGCTTTTCGCGGCGAGTGCGGTACGGGAAGCGTTCGTAGCCTAGTCCCAGAGCGCGGTACGGGGCGTTTTCGTAGCCTTGACCCAGAGTGCGGTAAGGGGAGTGCCCGTAGTCTCATCGTGGAATGCGGTACAGGGAGTGCCCGTAGTCTCATCGTGGAGCATGGTGTGGGGAGTGCCCATAGTCTCATGCCTCATGTAAACAACATTAAAAAAGTGCAAGTGATCTGTTGACAAAAAAAAGGTATACGTGTTGTAATCTTTAAAAATATCTGACAAACTACGTTATGGTGTCTTTTTAAAATCACCTGTGTACAAACAGCTACTTTTAATTGTGATCGCTGTTCTTGCCTGAGAATGTTCTTGATGCTCTGTATACATGTATAACCAAAGATTTGTGACTTTACAGGTTTTTTCTTTTCTTCGAAATTTATCGCCGGAGACCCTAAAGAATGGTATTGGTAAGTGCTTCAAACTCCCAGGTGAAATAAACCACTCGGGTGATCCTGCTCTTTAAACAGGAATAAACCAAAACGCAAAGCGGATTTTGATTAACTTAAAACAAAAATAAGGGTACTATGGTGTTCAAAGAAACTGAATGGTACTGGTGATCAAAAAAAGTGTTGTGGTGTTTGAAGAAAAACTGAAAAAGGTACTGGTGATCAAAAAATAAGGGTACTATGGTGTTCAAAGAAAAACTGAAAAAGGTACTGGTGATCAAAATATAAGGGTACTATGGTGTTCAAAGAAACTGAATGGTATGGGTGATCAAAAAAGGGTACTATGGTGTTCAAAGAAACTGAAAAAGGTGCTGGTGATCCAAAAAGGTGTTGTGGTGTTCAATGAAAAACTGATAAAGGTACTGGTGATCAAACAATAAGGGTACTATGGTGTTCAAAGAAACTGAATGGTACTGGTGATCAAAAAAGGGTACTATGGTGTTCAAAGAAACTGAAAAAGGTGCTGGTGATCCAAAAAGGTGTTGTGGTGTTCAATGAAAAACTGAAAAAGGTACTGGTGATCAAAAAATAGGGGTACTATGGTGTTCAAAGAAACTGAATGGTACTGGTGATCAAAAAAGGGTAATATGGTGTTCAAAGAAACTGAAAAAGGTGCTGGTGATCCAAAAAGGTGTTGTGGTGTTCAATGAAAAACTGATAAAGGTACTGGTGATCAAACAATAAGGGTACTATGGTGTTCAAAGAAACTGAATGGTACTGGTGATCAAAAAAGGGTACTATGGTGTTCAAAGAAACTGAAAAAGGTGCTGGTGATCCAAAAAGGTGTTGTGGTGTTCAATGAAAAACTGAAAAAGGTACTGGTGATCAAAAAATAGGGGTACTATGGTGTTCAAAGAAACTGAATGGTACTGGTGATCAAAAAAGGGTACTATGGTGTTCAAAGAAACTGAAAAAGGTGCTGGTGATCCAAAAAGGTGTTGTGTTCAATGAAAAACTGAATGGTACTGGTGATCAAAAAAGGGTGTTGTGGGTACTATGGTGTTCAATGAAAAACTATGGTGATCAAAGGTGTTCAATGAAAAACTAAAGATCAAAAAAAGGGTACTATGGTGTTCAAAGAAACTGAAAGATACTGGTGATCAAAAAATAAGGGTACTATGGTGTTGAAAAAAACTGACAAAGGTACTGGTGATCAAATAAAACAAAACATTGGAAACTTAAAGGGTGTGCGGTTTAATTTTGTGTACTTCAGGTTTTCGTGTTTTGTCTGTGTGCAGGTCTCGACGTACATCACGGTGCCGCCGTCGCCGCCCGCACACATCCTGGTGCCGGGCAACGTTCTGGTGAGCGACGAAGTTCTCATGTCTGCCATCTCGGCGTTCACATTCATGGACATGCCAGATGATGACGATGTCTTCCTGTGTGTAAGAAGCAGTTCGACTCCTTGCCGGCGTTCTTGACTCACAAAAGGGAGCAGTGCCAGCAGAACACCCCTTCGCTCGCCACCAGCAACACCTACACACCTGTACCATCGGTCAGCACTGTGCCACAACCACCAGTCCACAGACAGGTACATATGTACTAATGTTACACCCACAACAAAACTGAACAAAGATATGTGTGTAGTTTATAAAAAAAATAGGTATGGTACCAAACCTTAAAAAAATAGCAAGTTAAAAGGATCAGGTCGCCAGTAACCACACGGAGAAAATGACTTTACAGCTATTGCATCCAAAAAAGGTATCATTCTGAAAGGTATGGGTCGCCAGTAACCACATTGAGAAAAGGTATTTACAGGTATTACAGGTATTGCATCCAAAAAGGTACTATTTTGAACAGGTATTACAGGTATCGCATCCAAAAAAGCACCATTTCTAAAGGGTATCACAGTTCGCCTGTATGATCCAGGCAAGGCACGGGTCGCCCATGACCACAACACGAAAAGGTACGGTTCGCCCATGACCACGACATGAAAAGGTACGGGGCACCCGTAGCCCACCCTCTCAAAGGTACGGGGCGCCCGTAGCCCCTCGGGCAGGTGCGGGGGCCCGTAGCCCTTCCTGCAAAAGTACTCGGCAGCCCCTCCCGCTAAGGTGCCAAGCAAAAGAATAGTACGGGGGCCCGTAACCCCAGCAAAAGGATAGGTACCGTAGTCACATTCTGCAGCGGTACGGGGGCTTGCTCATAGGCTTTTCGCGGCGAGTGCGGTACGGGAAGCGTTCGTAGCCTAGTCCCAGAGCGCGGTACGGGGCGTTTTCGTAGCCTTGACCCAGAGTGCGGTAAGGGGAGTGCCCGTAGTCTCATCGTGGAATGCGGTACAGGGAGTGCCCGTAGTCTCATCGTGGAGCATGGTGTGGGGAGTGCCCGTAGTCTCATGCCTCATGTAAACAACATTAAAAAAGTGCAAGTGATCTGTTGACAAAAAAAAGGTATACGTGTTGTAATCTTTAAAAATATCTGACAAACTACGTTATGGTGTCTTTTTAAAATCACCTGTGTACAAACAGCTACTTTTAATTGTGATCGCTGTTCTTGCCTGAGAATGTTCTTGATGCTCTGTATACATGTATAACCAAAGATTTGTGACTTTACAGGTTTTTTCTTTTCTTCGAAATTTATCGCCGGAGACCCTAAAGAATGGTATTGGTAAGTGCTTCAAACTCCCAGGTGAAATAAACCACTCGGGTGATCCTGCTCTTTAAACAGGAATAAACCAAAACGCAAAGCGGATTTTGATGAACTTAAAACAAAAATAAGGGTACTATGGTGTTCCAAGAAACTGAATGGTACTGGTGATCAAAAAAAAGTGTTGTGGTGTTTAAAGAAAAACTGAAAAAGGTACTGGTGATCAAAAAATAAGGGTACTATGGTGTTCAAAGAAAAACTGAAAAAGGTACTGGTGATCAAAATATAAGGGTACTATGGTGTTCAAAGAAACTGAAAAAGGTGCTGGTGATCCAAAAAGGTGTTGTGGTGTTCAAAGAAAAACTGATAAAGGTACTGGTGATCAAACAATAAGGGTACTATGGTGTTCAAAGAAACTGAATGGTACTGGTGATCAAAAAAGGGTACTATGGTGTTCAAAGAAACTGAAAAAGGTGCTGGTGATCCAAAAAGGTGTTGTGTTCAATGAAAAACTGAATGGTACTGGTGATCAAAAAAGGGTGTTGTGGGTACTATGGTGTTCAATGAAAAACTATGGTGATCAAAGGTGTTCAATGAAAAACTAAAGATCAAAAAAAGGGTACTATGGTGTTCAAAGAAACTGAAAGATACTGGTGATCAAAAAATAAGGGTACTATGGTGTTGAAAAAAACTGACAAAGGTACTGGTGATCAAATAAAACAAAACATTGGAAACTTAAAGGGTGTGCGGTTTAATTTTGTGTACTTCAGGTTTTCGTGTTTTGTCTGTGTGCAGGTCTCGACGTACATCACGGTGCCGCCGTCGCCGCCCGCACACATCCTGGTGCCGGGCAACGTTCTGGTGAGCGACGAAGTTCTCATGTCTGCCATCTCGGCGTTCACATTCATGGACATGCCAGATGATGACGATGTCTTCCTGTGTATAAGAAGCAGTTCGACTCCTTGCCGGCGTTCTTGACTCACAAAAGGGAGCAGTGCCAGCAGAACACCCCTTCGCTCGCCACCAGCAACACCTACACACCTGTACCATCGGTCAGCACTGTGCCACAACCACCAGTCCACAGACAGGTACATATGTACTAATGTTACACCCACAACAAAACTGAACAAAGATATGTGTGTAGTTTATAAAAAAAATAGGTATGGTACCAAACCTTAAAAAAATAGCAAGTTAAAAGGATCAGGTCGCCAGTAACCACACGGAGAAAATGACTTTACAGCTATTGCATCCAAAAAAGGTATCATTCTGAAAGGTATGGGTCGCCAGTAACCACATTGAGAAAAGGTATTTACAGGTATTACAGGTATTGCATCCAAAAAGGTACTATTTTGAACAGGTATTACAGGTATCGCATCCAAAAAAGCACCATTTCTAAAGGGTATCACAGTTCGCCTGTATGATCCAGGCAAGGCACGGGTCGCCCATGACCACAACACGAAAAGGTACGGTTCGCCCATGACCACAACATGAAAAGGTACGGGGCACCCGTAGCCCACCCTCTCAAAGGTACGGGGCACCCGTAGCCCCTCGGGCAGGTGCGGGGGCCCGTAGCCCTTCCTGCAAAAGTACTCGGCAGCCCCTCCCGCTAAGGTGCCAAGCAAAAGAATAGTACGGGGGCCCGTAACCCCAGCAAAAGGATAGGTACCGTAGTCACATTCTGCAGCGGTACGGGGGCTTGCTCATAGGCTTTTCGCGGCGAGTGCGGTACGGGAAGCGTTCGTAGCCTAGTCCCAGAGCGCGGTACGGGGCGTTTTCGTAGCCTTGACCCAGAGTGCGGTAAGGGGAGTGCCCGTAGTCTCATCGTGGAATGCGGTACAGGGAGTGCCCGTAGTCTCATCGTGGAGCATGGTGTGGGGAGTGCCCGTAGTCTCATGCCTCATGTAAAAAACATTAAAAAAATGCAAGTGATCTGTTGACAAAAAAAAGGTATACGTGTTGTAATCTTTAAAAATATCTGACAAACTACGTTATGGTGTCTTTTTAAAATCACCTGTGTACAAACAGCTACTTTTAATTGTGATCGCTGTTCTTGTCTGAGAATGTTCTTGATGCTCTGTATACATGTATAACCAAAGATTTGTGACTTTACAGGTTTTTTCTTTTCTTCGAAATTTATCGCCGGAGACCCTAAAGAATGGTATTGGTAAGTGCTTCAAACTCCCAGGTGAAATAAACCACTCGGGCGATCCTGCTCTTTAAACAGGAATAAACCAAAACGCAAAGCGGATTTTGATTAACTTAAAACAAAAATAAGGGTACTATGGTGTTCAAAGAAACTGAATGGTACTGGTGATCAAAAAAAGTGTTGTGGTGTTTGAAGAAAAACTGAAAAAGGTACTGGTGATCAAAAAATAAGGGTACTATGGTGTTCAAAGAAAAACTGAAAAAGGTACTGGTGATCAAAATATAAGGGTACTATGGTGTTCAAAGAAACTGAATGGTATGGGTGATCAAAAAAGGGTACTATGGTGTTCAAAGAAACTGAAAAAGGTGCTGGTGATCCAAAAAGGTGTTGTGGTGTTCAATGAAAAACTGATAAAGGTACTGGTGATCAAACAATAAGGGTACTATGGTGTTCAAAGAAACTGAATGGTACTGGTGATCAAAAAAGGGTACTATGGTGTTCAAAGAAACTGAAAAAGGTGCTGGTGATCCAAAAAGGTGTTGTGGTGTTCAATGAAAAACTGAAAAAGGTACTGGTGATCAAAAAATAGGGGTACTATGGTGTTCAAAGAAACTGAATGGTACTGGTGATCAAAAAAGGGTACTATGGTGTTCAATGAAACTGAAAAAGGTGCTGGTGATCCAAAAAGGTGTTGTGTTCAATGAAAAACTGAATGGTACTGGTGATCAAAAAAGGGTGTTGTGGGTACTATGGTGTTCAATGAAAAACTATGGTGATCAAAGGTGTTCAATGAAAAACTAAAGATCAAAAAAAGGGTACTATGGTGTTCAAAGAAACTGAAAGATACTGGTGATCAAAAAATAAGGGTACTATGGTGTTGAAAAAAACTGACAAAGGTACTGGTGATCAAATAAAACAAAACATTGGAAACTTAAAGGGTGTGCGGTTTAATTTTGTGTACTTCAGGTTTTCGTGTTTTGTCTGTGTGCAGGTCTCGACGTACATCACGGTGCCGCCGTCGCCGCCCGCACACATCCTGGTGCCGGGCAACGTTCTGGTGAGCGACGAAGTTCTCATGTCTGCCATCTCGGCGTTCACATTCATGGACATGCCAGATGATGACGATGTCTTCCTGTGTGTAAGAAGCAGTTCGACTCCTTGCCGGCGTTCTTGACTCACAAAAGGGAGCAGTGCCAGCAGAACACCCCTTCGCTCGCCACCAGCAACACCTACACACCTGTACCATCGGTCAGCACTGTGCCACAACCACCAGTCCACAGACAGGTACATATGTACTAATGTTACACCCACAACAAAACTGAACAAAGATATGTGTGTAGTTTATAAAAAAAATAGGTATGGTACCAAACCTTAAAAAAATAGCAAGTTAAAAGGATCAGGTCGCCAGTAACCACACGGAGAAAATGACTTTACAGCTATTGCATCCAAAAAAGGTATCATTCTGAAAGGTATGGGTCGCCAGTAACCACATTGAGAAAAGGTATTTACAGGTATTACAGGTATTGCATCCAAAAAGGTACTATTTTGAACAGGTATTACAGGTATCGCATCCAAAAAAGCACCATTTCTAAAGGGTATCACAGTTCGCCTGTATGATCCAGGCAAGGCACGGGTCGCCCATGACCACAACACGAAAAGGTACGGTTCGCCCATGACCACAACATGAAAAGGTACGGGGCACCCGTAGCCCACTCTCTCAAAGGTACGGGGCACCCGTAGCCCCTCGGGCAGGTGCGGGGGCCCGTAGCCCTTCCTGCAAAAGTACTCGGCAGCCCCTCCCGCTAAGGTGCCAAGCAAAAGAATAGTACGGGGGCCCGTAACCCCAGCAAAAGGATAGGTACCGTAGTCACATTCTGCAGCGGTACGGGGGCTTGCTCATAGGCTTTTCGCGGCGAGTGCGGTACGGGAAGCGTTCGTAGCCTAGTCCCAGAGCGCGGTACGGGGCGTTTTCGTAGCCTTGACCCAGAGTGCGGTAAGGGGAGTGCCCGTAGTCTCATCGTGGAAAGCGGTACAGGGAGTGCCCGTAGTCTCATCGTGGAGCATGGTGTGGGGAGTGCCCGTAGTCTCATGCCTCATGTAAACAACATTAAAAAAATGCAAGTGATCTGTTGACAAAAAAAAGGTATACGTGTTGTAATCTTTAAAAATATCTGACAAACTACGTTATGGTGTCTTTTTAAAATCACCTGTGTACAAACAGCTACTTTTAATTGTGATCGCTGTTCTTGTCTGAGAATGTTCTTGATGCTCTGTATACATGTATAACCAAAGATTTGTGACTTTACAGGTTTTTTCTTTTCTTCGAAATTTATCGCCGGAGACCCTAAAGAATGGTATTGGTAAGTGCTTCAAACTCCCAGGTGAAATAAACCACTCGGGTGATCCTGCTCTTTAAACAGGAATAAACCAAAACGCAAAGCGGATTTTGATGAACTTAAAACAAAAATAAGGGTACTATGGTGTTCAAAGAAACTGAATGGTACTGGTGATCAAAAAAAGTGTTGTGGTGTTTGAAGAAAAACTAAAAAAGGTACTGGGGATCAAAAAATAAGGGTACTATGGTGTTCAAAGAAAAACTGAAAAAGGTACTGGTGATCAAAATATAAGGGTACTATGGTGTTCAAAGAAACTGAATGGTATGGGTGATCAAAAAAGGGTACTATGGTGTTCAAAGAAACTGAAAAAGGTGCTGGTGATCCAAAAAGGTGTTGTGGTGTTCAATGAAAAACTGATAAAGGTACTGGTGATCAAACAATAAGGGTACTATGGTGTTCAAAGAAACTGAATGGTACTGGTGATCAAAAAAGGGTACTATGGTGTTCAAAGAAACTGAAAAAGGTGCTGGTGATCCAAAAAGGTGTTGTGGTGTTCAATGAAAAACTGAAAAAGGTACTGGTGATCAAAAAATAGGGGTACTATGGTGTTCAAAGAAACTGAATGGTACTGGTGATCAAAAAAGGGTAATATGGTGTTCAAAGAAACTGAAAAAGGTGCTGGTGATCCAAAAAGGTGTTGTGGTGTTCAATGAAAAACTGATAAAGGTACTGGTGATCAAACAATAAGGGTACTATGGTGTTCAAAGAAACTGAATGGTACTGGTGATCAAAAAAGGGTACTATGGTGTTCAAAGAAACTGAAAAAGGTGCTGGTGATCCAAAAAGGTGTTGTGGTGTTCAATGAAAAACTGAAAAAGGTACTGGTGATCAAAAAATAGGGGTACTATGGTGTTCAAAGAAACTGAATGGTACTGGTGATCAAAAAAGGGTACTATGGTGTTCAAAGAAACTGAAAAAGGTGCTGGTGATCCAAAAAGGTGTTGTGTTCAATGAAAAACTGAATGGTACTGGTGATCAAAAAAGGGTGTTGTGGGTACTATGGTGTTCAATGAAAAACTATGGTGATCAAAGGTGTTCAATGAAAAACTAAAGATCAAAAAAAGGGTACTATGGTGTTCAAAGAAACTGAAAGATACTGGTGATCAAAAAATAAGGGTACTATGGTGTTGAAAAAAACTGACAAAGGTACTGGTGATCAAATAAAACAAAACATTGGAAACTTAAAGGGTGTGCGGTTTAATTTTGTGTACTTCAGGTTTTCGTGTTTTGTCTGTGTGCAGGTCTCGACGTACATCACGGTGCCGCCGTCGCCGCCCGCACACATCCTGGTGCCGGGCAACGTTCTGGTGAGCGACGAAGTTCTCATGTCTGCCATCTCGGCGTTCACATTCATGGACATGCCAGATGATGACGATGTCTTCCTGTGTATAAGAAGCAGTTCGACTCCTTGCCGGCATTCTTGACTCACAAAAGGGAGCAGTGCCAGCAGAACACCCCTTCGCTCGCCACCAGCAACACCTACACACCTGTACCATCGGTCAGCACTGTGCCACAACCACCAGTCCACAGACAGGTACATATGTACTAATGTTACACCCACAACAAAACTGAACAAAGATATGTGTGTAGTTTATAAAAAAAATAGGTATGGTACCAAACCTTAAAAAAATAGCAAGTTAAAAGGATCAGGTCGCCAGTAACCACACGGAGAAAATGACTTTACAGCTATTGCATCCAAAAAAGGTATCATTCTGAAAGGTATGGGTCGCCAGTAACCACATTGAGAAAAGGTATTTACAGGTATTACAGGTATTGCATCCAAAAAGGTACTATTTTGAACAGGTATTACAGGTATCGCATCCAAAAAAGCACCATTTCTAAAGGGTATCACAGTTCGCCTGTATGATCCAGGCAAGGCACGGGTCGCCCATGACCACAACACGAAAAGGTACGGTTCGCCCATGACCACGACATGAAAAGGTACGGGGCACCCGTAGCCCACCCTCTCAAAGGTACGGGGCGCCCGTAGCCCCTCGGGCAGGTGCGGGGGCCCGTAGCCCTTCCTGCAAAAGTACTCGGCAGCCCCTCCCGCTAAGGTGCCAAGCAAAAGAATAGTACGGGGGCCCGTAACCCCAGCAAAAGGATAGGTACCGTAGTCACATTCTGCAGCGGTACGGGGGCTTGCTCATAGGCTTTTCGCGGCGAGTGCGGTACGGGAAGCGTTCGTAGCCTAGTCCCAGAGCGCGGTACGGGGCGTTTTCGTAGCCTTGACCCAGAGTGCGGTAAGGGGAGTGCCCGTAGTCTCATCGTGGAATGCGGTACAGGGAGTGCCCGTAGTCTCATCGTGGAGCATGGTGTGGGGAGTGCCCATAGTCTCATGCCTCATGTAAACAACATTAAAAAAGTGCAAGTGATCTGTTGACAAAAAAAAGGTATACGTGTTGTAATCTTTAAAAATATCTGACAAACTACGTTATGGTGTCTTTTTAAAATCACCTGTGTACAAACAGCTACTTTTAATTGTGATCGCTGTTCTTGCCTGAGAATGTTCTTGATGCTCTGTATACATGTATAACCAAAGATTTGTGACTTTACAGGTTTTTTCTTTTCTTCGAAATTTATCGCCGGAGACCCTAAAGAATGGTATTGGTAAGTGCTTCAAACTCCCAGGTGAAATAAACCACTCGGGTGATCCTGCTCTTTAAACAGGAATAAACCAAAACGCAAAGCGGATTTTGATGAACTTAAAACAAAAATAAGGGTACTATGGTGTTCAAAGAAACTGAATGGTACTGGTGATCAAAAAAAGTGTTGTGGTGTTTGAAGAAAAACTGAAAAATGTACTGGTGATCAAAAAATAAGGGTACTATGGTGTTCAAAGAAAAACTGAAAAAGGTACTGGTGATCAAAATATAAGGGTACTATGGTGTTCAAAGAAACTGAATGGTATGGGTGATCAAAAAAGGGTACTATGGTGTTCAAAGAAACTGAAAAAGGTGCTGGTGATCCAAAAAGGTGTTGTGGTGTTCAATGAAAAACTGATAAAGGTACTGGTGATCAAACAATAAGGGTACTATGGTGTTCAAAGAAACTGAATGGTACTGGTGATCAAAAAAGGGTACTATGGTGTTCAAAGAAACTGAAAAAGGTGCTGGTGATCCAAAAAGGTGTTGTGGTGTTCAATGAAAAACTGAAAAAGGTACTGGTGATCAAAAAATAGGGGTACTATGGTGTTCAAAGAAACTGAATGGTACTGGTGATCAAAAAAGGGTAATATGGTGTTCAAAGAAACTGAAAAAGGTGCTGGTGATCCAAAAAGGTGTTGTGGTGTTCAATGAAAAACTGATAAAGGTACTGGTGATCAAACAATAAGGGTACTATGGTGTTCAAAGAAACTGAATGGTACTGGTGATCAAAAAAGGGTACTATGGTGTTCAAAGAAACTGAAAAAGGTGCTGGTGATCCAAAAAGGTGTTGTGTTCAATGAAAAACTGAATGGTACTGGTGATCAAAAAAGGGTGTTGTGGGTACTATGGTGTTCAATGAAAAACTATGGTGATCAAAGGTGTTCAATGAAAAACTAAAGATCAAAAAAAGGGTACTATGGTGTTCAAAGAAACTGAAAGATACTGGTGATCAAAAAATAAGGGTACTATGGTGTTGAAAAAAACTGACAAAGGTACTGGTGATCAAATAAAACAAAACATTGGAAACTTAAAGGGTGTGCGGTTTAATTTTGTGTACTTCAGGTTTTCGTGTTTTGTCTGTGTGCAGGTCTCGACGTACATCACGGTGCCGCCGTCGCCGCCCGCACACATCCTGGTGCCGGGCAACGTTCTGGTGAGCGACGAAGTTCTCATGTCTGCCATCTCGGCGTTCACATTCATGGACATGCCAGATGATGACGATGTCTTCCTGTGTGTAAGAAGCAGTTCGACTCCTTGCCGGCGTTCTTGACTCACAAAAGGGAGCAGTGCCAGCAGAACACCCCTTCGCTCGCCACCAGCAACACCTACACACCTGTACCATCGGTCAGCACTGTGCCACAACCACCAGTCCACAGACAGGTACATATGTACTAATGTTACACCCACAACAAAACTGAACAAAGATATGTGTGTAGTTTATAAAAAAAATAGGTATGGTACCAAACCTTAAAAAAATAGCAAGTTAAAAGGATCAGGTCGCCAGTAACCACACGGAGAAAATGACTTTACAGCTATTGCATCCAAAAAAGGTATCATTCTGAAAGGTATGGGTCGCCAGTAACCACATTGAGAAAAGGTATTTACAGGTATTACAGGTATTGCATCCAAAAAGGTACTATTTTAAACAGGTATTACAGGTATCGCATCCAAAAAAGCACCATTTCTAAAGGGTATCACAGTTCGCCTGTATGATCCAGGCAAGGCACGGGTCGCCCATGACCACAACACGAAAAGGTACGGTTCGCCCATGACCACGACATGAAAAGGTACGGGGCACCCGTAGCCCACCCTCTCAAAGGTACGGGGCGCCCGTAGCCCCTCGGGCAGGTGCGGGGGCCCGTAGCCCTTCCTGCAAAAGTACTCGGCAGCCCCTCCCGCTAAGGTGCCAAGCAAAAGAATAGTACGGGGGCCCGTAACCCCAGCAAAAGGATAGGTACCGTAGTCACATTCTGCAGCGGTACGGGGGCTTGCTCATAGGCTTTTCGCGGCGAGTGCGGTACGGGAAGCGTTCGTAGCCTAGTCCCAGAGCGCGGTACGGGGCGTTTTCGTAGCCTTGACCCAGAGTGCGGTAAGGGGAGTGCCCGTAGTCTCATCGTGGAATGCGGTACAGGGAGTGCCCGTAGTCTCATCGTGGAGCATGGTGTGGGGAGTGCCCATAGTCTCATGCCTCATGTAAACAACATTAAAAAAGTGCAAGTGATCTGTTGACAAAAAAAAGGTATACGTGTTGTAATCTTTAAAAATATCTGACAAACTACGTTATGGTGTCTTTTTAAAATCACCTGTGTACAAACAGCTACTTTTAATTGTGATCGCTGTTCTTGCCTGAGAATGTTCTTGATGCTCTGTATACATGTATAACCAAAGATTTGTGACTTTACAGGTTTTTTCTTTTCTTCGAAATTTATCGCCGGAGACCCTAAAGAATGGTATTGGTAAGTGCTTCAAACTCCCAGGTGAAATAAACCACTCGGGTGATCCTGCTCTTTAAACAGGAATAAACCAAAACGCAAAGCGGATTTTGATGAACTTAAAACAAAAATAAGGGTACTATGGTGTTCCAAGAAACTGAATGGTACTGGTGATCAAAAAAAAGTGTTGTGGTGTTTAAAGAAAAACTGAAAAAGGTACTGGTGATCAAAAAATAAGGGTACTATGGTGTTCAAAGAAAAACTGAAAAAGGTACTGGTGATCAAAATATAAGGGTACTATGGTGTTCAAAGAAACTGAAAAAGGTGCTGGTGATCCAAAAAGGTGTTGTGGTGTTCAAAGAAAAACTGATAAAGGTACTGGTGATCAAACAATAAGGGTACTATGGTGTTCAAAGAAACTGAATGGTACTGGTGATCAAAAAAGGGTACTATGGTGTTCAAAGAAACTGAAAAAGGTGCTGGTGATCCAAAAAGGTGTTGTGGTGTTCAATGAAAAACTGAAAAAGGTACTGGTGATCAAAAAATAAGGGTACTATGGTGTTCAAAGAAAAACTGAAAAAGGTACTGGTGATCAAAATATAAGGGTACTATGGTGTTCAAAGAAACTGAATGGTATGGGTGATCAAAAAAGGGTACTATGGTGTTCAAAGAAACTGAAAAAGGTGCTGGTGATCCAAAAAGGTGTTGTGGTGTTCAATGAAAAACTGATAAAGGTACTGGTGATCAAACAATAAGGGTACTATGGTGTTCAAAGAAACTGAATGGTACTGGTGATCAAAAAAGGGTACTATGGTGTTCAAAGAAACTGAAAAAGGTGCTGGTGATCCAAAAAGGTGTTGTGGTGTTCAATGAAAAACTGAAAAAGGTACTGGTGATCAAAAAATAGGGGTACTATGGTGTTCAAAGAAACTGAATGGTACTGGTGATCAAAAAAGGGTACTATGGTGTTCAAAGAAACTGAAAAAGGTGCTGGTGATCCAAAAAGGTGTTGTGTTCAATGAAAAACTGAATGGTACTGGTGATCAAAAAAGGGTGTTGTGGGTACTATGGTGTTCAATGAAAAACTATGGTGATCAAAGGTGTTCAATGAAAAACTAAAGATCAAAAAAAGGGTACTATGGTGTTCAAAGAAACTGAAAGATACTGGTGATCAAAAAATAAGGGTACTATGGTGTTGAAAAAAACTGACAAAGGTACTGGTGATCAAATAAAACAAAACATTGGAAACTTAAAGGGTGTGCGGTTTAATTTTGTGTACTTCAGGTTTTCGTGTTTTGTCTGTGTGCAGGTCTCGACGTACATCACGGTGCCGCCGTCGCCGCCCGCACACATCCTGGTGCCGGGCAACGTTCTGGTGAGCGACGAAGTTCTCATGTCTGCCATCTCGGCGTTCACATTCATGGACATGCCAGATGATGACGATGTCTTCCTGTGTGTAAGAAGCAGTTCGACTCCTTGCCGGCGTTCTTGACTCACAAAAGGGAGCAGTGCCAGCAGAACACCCCTTCGCTCGCCACCAGCAACACCTACACACCTGTACCATCGGTCAGCACTGTGCCACAACCACCAGTCCACAGACAGGTACATATGTACTAATGTTACACCCACAACAAAACTGAACAAAGATATGTGTGTAGTTTATAAAAAAAATAGGTATGGTACCAAACCTTAAAAAAATAGCAAGTTAAAAGGATCAGGTCGCCAGTAACCACACGGAGAAAATGACTTTACAGCTATTGCATCCAAAAAAGGTATCATTCTGAAAGGTATGGGTCGCCAGTAACCACATTGAGAAAAGGTATTTACAGGTATTACAGGTATTGCATCCAAAAAGGTACTATTTTGAACAGGTATTACAGGTATCGCATCCAAAAAAGCACCATTTCTAAAGGGTATCACAGTTCGCCTGTATGATCCAGGCAAGGCACGGGTCGCCCATGACCACAACACGAAAAGGTACGGTTCGCCCATGACCACGACATGAAAAGGTACGGGGCACCCGTAGCCCACCCTCTCAAAGGTACGGGGCGCCCGTAGCCCCTCGGGCAGGTGCGGGGGCCCGTAGCCCTTCCTGCAAAAGTACTCGGCAGCCCCTCCCGCTAAGGTGCCAAGCAAAAGAATAGTACGGGGGCCCGTAACCCCAGCAAAAGGATAGGTACCGTAGTCACATTCTGCAGCGGTACGGGGGCTTGCTCATAGGCTTTTCGCGGCGAGTGCGGTACGGGAAGCGTTCGTAGCCTAGTCCCAGAGCGCGGTACGGGGCGTTTTCGTAGCCTTGACCCAGAGTGCGGTAAGGGGAGTGCCCGTAGTCTCATCGTGGAATGCGGTACAGGGAGTGCCCGTAGTCTCATCGTGGAGCATGGTGTGGGGAGTGCCCGTAGTCTCATGCCTCATGTAAACAACATTAAAAAAGTGCAAGTGATCTGTTGACAAAAAAAAAGGTATACGTGTTGTAATCTTTAAAAATATCTGACAAACTACGTTATGGTGTCTTTTTAAAATCACCTGTGTACAAACAGCTACTTTTAATTGTGATCGCTGTTCTTGCCTGAGAATGTTCTTGATGCTCTGTATACATGTATAACCAAAGATTTGTGACTTTACAGGTTTTTTCTTTTCTTCGAAATTTATCGCCGGAGACCCTAAAGAATGGTATTGGTAAGTGCTTCAAACTCCCAGGTGAAATAAACCACTCGGGTGATCCTGCTCTTTAAACAGGAATAAACCAAAACGCAAAGCGGATTTTGATGAACTTAAAACAAAAATAAGGGTACTATGGTGTTCCAAGAAACTGAATGGTACTGGTGATCAAAAAAAAGTGTTGTGGTGTTTAAAGAAAAACTGAAAAAGGTACTGGTGATCAAAAAATAAGGGTACTATGGTGTTCAAAGAAAAACTGAAAAAGGTACTGGTGATCAAAATATAAGGGTACTATGGTGTTCAAAGAAACTGAATGGTATGGGTGATCAAAAAAGGGTACTATGGTGTTCAAAGAAACTGAAAAAGGTGCTGGTGATCCAAAAAGGTGTTGTGGTGTTCAATGAAAAACTGATAAAGGTACTGGTGATCAAACAATAAGGGTACTATGGTGTTCAAAGAAACTGAATGGTACTGGTGATCAAAAAAGGGTACTATGGTGTTCAAAGAAACTGAAAAAGGTGCTGGTGATCCAAAAAGGTGTTGTGGTGTTCAATGAAAAACTGAAAAAGGTACTGGTGATCAAAAAATAGGGGTACTATGGTGTTCAAAGAAACTGAATGGTACAGGTGATCAAAAAAGGGTGTTGTGGGTACTATGGTGTTCAATGAAAAACTATGGTGATCAAAGGTGTTCAATGAAAAACTAAAGATCAAAAAAAGGGTACTATGGTGTTCAAAGAAACTGAAAGATACTGGTGATCAAAAAATAAGGGTACTATGGTGTTGAAAAAAACTGACAAAGGTACTGGTGATCAAATAAAACAAAACATTGGAAACTTAAAGGGTGTGCGGTTTAATTTTGTGTACTTCAGGTTTTCGTGTTTTGTCTGTGTGCAGGTCTCGACGTACATCACGGTGCCGCCGTCGCCGCCCGCACACATCCTGGTGCCGGGCAACGTTCTGGTGAGCGACGAAGTTCTCATGTCTGCCATCTCGGCGTTCACATTCATGGACATGCCAGATGATGACGATGTCTTCCTGTGTGTAAGAAGCAGTTCGACTCCTTGCCGGCGTTCTTGACTCACAAAAGGGAGCAGTGCCAGCAGAACACCCCTTCGCTCGCCACCAGCAACACCTACACACCTGTACCATCGGTCAGCACTGTGCCACAACCACCAGTCCACAGACAGGTACATATGTACTAATGTTACACCCACAACAAAACTGAACAAAGATATGTGTGTAGTTTATAAAAAAAATAGGTATGGTACCAAACCTTAAAAAAATAGCAAGTTAAAAGGATCAGGTCGCCAGTAACCACACGGAGAAAATGACTTTACAGCTATTGCATCCAAAAAAGGTATCATTCTGAAAGGTATGGGTCGCCAGTAACCACATTGAGAAAAGGTATTTACAGGTATTACAGGTATTGCATCCAAAAAGGTACTATTTTGAACAGGTATTACAGGTATCGCATCCAAAAAAGCACCATTTCTAAAGGGTATCACAGTTCGCCTGTATGATCCAGGCAAGGCACGGGTCGCCCATGACCACAACACGAAAAGGTACGGTTCGCCCATGACCACGACATGAAAAGGTACGGGGCACCCGTAGCCCACCCTCTCAAAGGTACGGGGCGCCCGTAGCCCCTCGGGCAGGTGCGGGGGCCCGTAGCCCTTCCTGCAAAAGTACTCGGCAGCCCCTCCCGCTAAGGTGCCAAGCAAAAGAATAGTACGGGGGCCCGTAACCCCAGCAAAAGGATAGGTACCGTAGTCACATTCTGCAGCGGTACGGGGGCTTGCTCATAGGCTTTTCGCGGCGAGTGCGGTACGGGAAGCGTTCGTAGCCTAGTCCCAGAGCGCGGTACGGGGCGTTTTCGTAGCCTTGACCCAGAGTGCGGTAAGGGGAGTGCCCGTAGTCTCATCGTGGAATGCGGTACGGGGAGTGCCCGTAGTCTCATCGTGGAGCATGGTGTGGGGAGTGCCCGTAGTCTCATGCCTCATGTAAACAACATTAAAAAAGTGCAAGTGATCTGTTGACAAAAAAAAGGTATACGTGTTGTAATCTTTAAAAATATCTGACAAACTACGTTATGGTGTCTTTTTAAAATCACCTGTGTACAAACAGCTACTTTTAATTGTGATCGCTGTTCTTGCCTGAGAATGTTCTTGATGCTCTGTATACATGTATAACCAAAGATTTGTGACTTTACAGGTTTTTTCTTTTCTTCGAAATTTATCGCCGGAGACCCTAAAGAATGGTATTGGTAAGTGCTTCAAACTCCCAGGTGAAATAAACCACTCGGGTGATCCTGCTCTTTAAACAGGAATAAACCAAAACGCAAAGCGGATTTTGATGAACTTAAAACAAAAATAAGGGTACTATGGTGTTCCAAGAAACTGAATGGTACTGGTGATCAAAAAAAAGTGTTGTGGTGTTTAAAGAAAAACTGAAAAAGGTACTGGTGATCAAAAAATAAGGGTACTATGGTGTTCAAAGAAAAACTGAAAAAGGTACTGGTGATCAAAATATAAGGGTACTATGGTGTTCAAAGAAACTGAATGGTATGGGTGATCAAAAAAGGGTACTATGGTGTTCAAAGAAACTGAAAAAGGTGCTGGTGATCCAAAAAGGTGTTGTGGTGTTCAATGAAAAACTGATAAAGGTACTGGTGATCAAACAATAAGGGTACTATGGTGTTCAAAGAAACTGAATGGTACTGGTGATCAAAAAAGGGTACTATGGTGTTCAAAGAAACTGAAAAAGGTGCTGGTGATCCAAAAAGGTGTTGTGGTGTTCAATGAAAAACTGAAAAAGGTACTGGTGATCAAAAAATAGGGGTACTATGGTGTTCAAAGAAACTGAATGGTACTGGTGATCAAAAAAGGGTAATATGGTGTTCAAAGAAACTGAAAAAGGTGCTGGTGATCCAAAAAGGTGTTGTGGTGTTCAATGAAAAACTGATAAAGGTACTGGTGATCAAACAATAAGGGTACTATGGTGTTCAAAGAAACTGAATGGTACTGGTGATCAAAAAAGGGTACTATGGTGTTCAAAGAAACTGAAAAAGGTGCTGGTGATCCAAAAAGGTGTTGTGGTGTTCAATGAAAAACTGAAAAAGGTACTGGTGATCAAAAAATAGGGGTACTATGGTGTTCAAAGAAACTGAATGGTACTGGTGATCAAAAAAGGGTACTATGGTGTTCAAAGAAACTGAAAAAGGTGCTGGTGATCCAAAAAGGTGTTGTGTTCAATGAAAAACTGAATGGTACTGGTGATCAAAAAAGGGTGTTGTGGGTACTATGGTGTTCAATGAAAAACTATGGTGATCAAAGGTGTTCAATGAAAAACTAAAGATCAAAAAAAGGGTACTATGGTGTTCAAAGAAACTGAAAGATACTGGTGATCAAAAAATAAGGGTACTATGGTGTTGAAAAAAACTGACAAAGGTACTGGTGATCAAATAAAACAAAACATTGGAAACTTAAAGGGTGTGCGGTTTAATTTTGTGTACTTCAGGTTTTCGTGTTTTGTCTGTGTGCAGGTCTCGACGTACATCACGGTGCCGCCGTCGCCGCCCGCACACATCCTGGTGCCGGGCAACGTTCTGGTGAGCGACGAAGTTCTCATGTCTGCCATCTCGGCGTTCACATTCATGGACATGCCAGATGATGACGATGTCTTCCTGTGTGTAAGAAGCAGTTCGACTCCTTGCCGGCGTTCTTGACTCACAAAAGGGAGCAGTGCCAGCAGAACACCCCTTCGCTCGCCACCAGCAACACCTACACACCTGTACCATCGGTCAGCACTGTGCCACAACCACCAGTCCACAGACAGGTACATATGTACTAATGTTACACCCACAACAAAACTGAACAAAGATATGTGTGTAGTTTATAAAAAAAATAGGTATGGTACCAAACCTTAAAAAAATAGCAAGTTAAAAGGATCAGGTCGCCAGTAACCACACGGAGAAAATGACTTTACAGCTATTGCATCCAAAAAAGGTATCATTCTGAAAGGTATGGGTCGCCAGTAACCACATTGAGAAAAGGTATTTACAGGTATTACAGGTATTGCATCCAAAAAGGTACTATTTTGAACAGGTATTACAGGTATCGCATCCAAAAAAGCACCATTTCTAAAGGGTATCACAGTTCGCCTGTATGATCCAGGCAAGGCACGGGTCGCCCATGACCACAACACGAAAAGGTACGGTTCGCCCATGACCACGACATGAAAAGGTACGGGGCACCCGTAGCCCACCCTCTCAAAGGTACGGGGCGCCCGTAGCCCCTCGGGCAGGTGCGGGGGCCCGTAGCCCTTCCTGCAAAAGTACTCGGCAGCCCCTCCCGCTAAGGTGCCAAGCAAAAGAATAGTACGGGGGCCCGTAACCCCAGCAAAAGGATAGGTACCGTAGTCACATTCTGCAGCGGTACGGGGGCTTGCTCATAGGCTTTTCGCGGCGAGTGCGGTACGGGAAGCGTTCGTAGCCTAGTCCCAGAGCGCGGTACGGGGCGTTTTCGTAGCCTTGACCCAGAGTGCGGTAAGGGGAGTGCCCGTAGTCTCATCGTGGAATGCGGTACAGGGAGTGCCCGTAGTCTCATCGTGGAGCATGGTGTGGGGAGTGCCCGTAGTCTCATGCCTCATGTAAACAACATTAAAAAAGTGCAAGTGATCTGTTGACAAAAAAAAGGTATACGTGTTGTAATCTTTAAAAATATCTGACAAACTACGTTATGGTGTCTTTTTAAAATCACCTGTGTACAAACAGCTACTTTTAATTGTGATCGCTGTTCTTGCCTGAGAATGTTCTTGATGCTCTGTATACATGTATAACCAAAGATTTGTGACTTTACAGGTTTTTTCTTTTCTTCGAAATTTATCGCCGGAGACCCTAAAGAATGGTATTGGTAAGTGCTTCAAACTCCCAGGTGAAATAAACCACTCGGGTGATCCTGCTCTTTAAACAGGAATAAACCAAAACGCAAAGCGGATTTTGATGAACTTAAAACAAAAATAAGGGTACTATGGTGTTCCAAGAAACTGAATGGTACTGGTGATCAAAAAAAAGTGTTGTGGTGTTTAAAGAAAAACTGAAAAAGGTACTGGTGATCAAAAAATAAGGGTACTATGGTGTTCAAAGAAAAACTGAAAAAGGTACTGGTGATCAAAATATAAGGGTACTATGGTGTTCAAAGAAACTGAATGGTATGGGTGATCAAAAAAGGGTACTATGGTGTTCAAAGAAACTGAAAAAGGTGCTGGTGATCCAAAAAGGTGTTGTGGTGTTCAATGAAAAACTGATAAAGGTACTGGTGATCAAACAATAAGGGTACTATGGTGTTCAAAGAAACTGAATGGTACTGGTGATCAAAAAAGGGTACTATGGTGTTCAAAGAAACTGAAAAAGGTGCTGGTGATCCAAAAAGGTGTTGTGGTGTTCAATGAAAAACTGAAAAAGGTACTGGTGATCAAAAAATAGGGGTACTATGGTGTTCAAAGAAACTGAATGGTACTGGTGATCAAAAAAGGGTAATATGGTGTTCAAAGAAACTGAAAAAGGTGCTGGTGATCCAAAAAGGTGTTGTGGTGTTCAATGAAAAACTGATAAAGGTACTGGTGATCAAACAATAAGGGTACTATGGTGTTCAAAGAAACTGAATGGTACTGGTGATCAAAAAAGGGTACTATGGTGTTCAAAGAAACTGAAAAAGGTGCTGGTGATCCAAAAAGGTGTTGTGGTGTTCAATGAAAAACTGAAAAAGGTACTGGTGATCAAAAAATAGGGGTACTATGGTGTTCAAAGAAACTGAATGGTACTGGTGATCAAAAAAGGGTACTATGGTGTTCAAAGAAACTGAAAAAGGTGCTGGTGATCCAAAAAGGTGTTGTGTTCAATGAAAAACTGAATGGTACTGGTGATCAAAAAAGGGTGTTGTGGGTACTATGGTGTTCAATGAAAAACTATGGTGATCAAAGGTGTTCAATGAAAAACTAAAGATCAAAAAAAGGGTACTATGGTGTTCAAAGAAACTGAAAGATACTGGTGATCAAAAAATAAGGGTACTATGGTGTTGAAAAAAACTGACAAAGGTACTGGTGATCAAATAAAACAAAACATTGGAAACTTAAAGGGTGTGCGGTTTAATTTTGTGTACTTCAGGTTTTCGTGTTTTGTCTGTGTGCAGGTCTCGACGTACATCACGGTGCCGCCGTCGCCGCCCGCACACATCCTGGTGCCGGGCAACGTTCTGGTGAGCGACGAAGTTCTCATGTCTGCCATCTCGGCGTTCACATTCATGGACATGCCAGATGATGACGATGTCTTCCTGTGTATAAGAAGCAGTTCGACTCCTTGCCGGCGTTCTTGACTCACAAAAGGGAGCAGTGCCAGCAGAACACCCCTTCGCTCGCCACCAGCAACACCTACACACCTGTACCATCGGTCAGCACTGTGCCACAACCACCAGTCCACAGACAGGTACATATGTACTAATGTTACACCCACAACAAAACTGAACAAAGATATGTGTGTAGTTTATAAAAAAATTAGGTATGGTACCAAACCTTAAAAAAATAGCAAGTTAAAAGGATCAGGTCGCCAGTAACCACACGGAGAAAATGACTTTACAGCTATTGCATCCAAAAAAGGTATCATTCTGAAAGGTATGGGTCGCCAGTAACCACATTGAGAAAAGGTATTTACAGGTATTACAGGTATTGCATCCAAAAAGGTACTATTTTGAACAGGTATTACAGGTATCGCATCCAAAAAAGCACCATTTCTAAAGGGTATCACAGTTCGCCTGTATGATCCAGGCAAGGCACGGGTCGCCCATGACCACAACACGAAAAGGTACGGTTCGCCCATGACCACGACATGAAAAGGTACGGGGCACCCGTAGCCCACCCTCTCAAAGGTACGGGGCGCCCGTAGCCCCTCGGGCAGGTGCGGGGGCCCGTAGCCCTTCCTGCAAAAGTACTCGGCAGCCCCTCCCGCTAAGGTGCCAAGCAAAAGAATAGTACGGGGGCCCGTAACCCCAGCAAAAGGATAGGTACCGTAGTCACATTCTGCAGCGGTACGGGGGCTTGCTCATAGGCTTTTCGCGGCGAGTGCGGTACGGGAAGCGTTCGTAGCCTAGTCCCAGAGCGCGGTACGGGGCGTTTTCGTAGCCTTGACCCAGAGTGCGGTAAGGGGAGTGCCCGTAGTCTCATCGTGGAATGCGGTACAGGGAGTGCCCGTAGTCTCATCGTGGAGCATGGTGTGGGGAGTGCCCATAGTCTCATGCCTCATGTAAACAACATTAAAAAAGTGCAAGTGATCTGTTGACAAAAAAAAGGTATACGTGTTGTAATCTTTAAAAATATCTGACAAACTACGTTATGGTGTCTTTTTAAAATCACCTGTGTACAAACAGCTACTTTTAATTGTGATCGCTGTTCTTGCCTGAGAATGTTCTTGATGCTCTGTATACATGTATAACCAAAGATTTGTGACTTTACAGGTTTTTTCTTTTCTTCGAAATTTATCGCCGGAGACCCTAAAGAATGGTATTGGTAAGTGCTTCAAACTCCCAGGTGAAATAAACCACTCGGGTGATCCTGCTCTTTAAACAGGAATAAACCAAAACGCAAAGCGGATTTTGATGAACTTAAAACAAAAATAAGGGTACTATGGTGTTCAAAGAAACTGAATGGTACTGGTGATCAAAAAAAGTGTTGTGGTGTTTGAAGAAAAACTGAAAAAGGTACTGGTGATCAAAAAATAAGGGTACTATGGTGTTCAAAGAAAAACTGAAAAAGGTACTGGTGATCAAAATATAAGGGTACTATGGTGTTCAAAGAAACTGAATGGTATGGGTGATCAAAAAAGGGTACTATGGTGTTCAAAGAAACTGAAAAAGGTGCTGGTGATCCAAAAAGGTGTTGTGGTGTTCAATGAAAAACTGATAAAGGTACTGGTGATCAAACAATAAGGGTACTATGGTGTTCAAAGAAACTGAATGGTACTGGTGATCAAAAAAGGGTACTATGGTGTTCAAAGAAACTGAAAAAGGTGCTGGTGATCCAAAAAGGTGTTGTGGTGTTCAATGAAAAACTGAAAAAGGTACTGGTGATCAAAAAATAGGGGTACTATGGTGTTCAAAGAAACTGAATGGTACTGGTGATCAAAAAAGGGTACTATGGTGTTCAAAGAAACTGAAAAAGGTGCTGGTGATCCAAAAAGGTGTTGTGTTCAATGAAAAACTGAATGGTACTGGTGATCAAAAAAGGGTGTTGTGGGTACTATGGTGTTCAATGAAAAACTATGGTGATCAAAGGTGTTCAATGAAAAACTAAAGATCAAAAAAAGGGTACTATGGTGTTCAAAGAAACTGAAAGATACTGGTGATCAAAAAATAAGGGTACTATGGTGTTGAAAAAAACTGACAAAGGTACTGGTGATCAAATAAAACAAAACATTGGAAACTTAAAGGGTGTGCGGTTTAATTTTGTGTACTTCAGGTTTTCGTGTTTTGTCTGTGTGCAGGTCTCGACGTACATCACGGTGCCGCCGTCGCCGCCCGCACACATCCTGGTGCCGGGCAACGTTCTGGTGAGCGACGAAGTTCTCATGTCTGCCATCTCGGCGTTCACATTCATGGACATGCCAGATGATGACGATGTCTTCCTGTGTGTAAGAAGCAGTTCGACTCCTTGCCGGCGTTCTTGACTCACAAAAGGGAGCAGTGCCAGCAGAACACCCCTTCGCTCGCCACCAGCAACACCTACACACCTGTACCATCGGTCAGCACTGTGCCACAACCACCAGTCCACAGACAGGTACATATGTACTAATGTTACACCCACAACAAAACTGAACAAAGATATGTGTGTAGTTTATAAAAAAAATAGGTATGGTACCAAACCTTAAAAAAATAGCAAGTTAAAAGGATCAGGTCGCCAGTAACCACACGGAGAAAATGACTTTACAGCTATTGCATCCAAAAAAGGTATCATTCTGAAAGGTATGGGTCGCCAGTAACCACATTGAGAAAAGGTATTTACAGGTATTACAGGTATTGCATCCAAAAAGGTACTATTTTGAACAGGTATTACAGGTATCGCATCCAAAAAAGCACCATTTCTAAAGGGTATCACAGTTCGCCTGTATGATCCAGGCAAGGCACGGGTCGCCCATGACCACAACACGAAAAGGTACGGTTCGCCCATGACCACGACATGAAAAGGTACGGGGCACCCGTAGCCCACCCTCTCAAAGGTACGGGGCGCCCGTAGCCCCTCGGGCAG